>NW_027490644.1:0-85893 GCF_050948175.1 Xylocopa sonorina | reverse complement strand
GTCATGTATTCCTCGTTTACACTTCAAATGAATGTAAATGCGACACTTCCTTGCAAGGAAATAGCGATTGCAGATGTCTACGTATCGTAGCAATAGAGTTCATATGATTCTTAAAACGCGATATCGCATCTCATATCTATGTTTCAAGATAAGATATAATATTCATTGCGAAGTGTTATGCATTCCTCGTCTACGATTCAAATGAAAGTAAATGCGACGCTTTCTTGCAAGGAAATAGCGTTTGCAGATGTCTACGTATCGTAGCAATAGAGTTCTTATGATTCTTAAAACGCGATATCGCATCTCATTTCTATGTTTCATGGTAAGATATAATATGATTTGCGAAGTGTTATGTATTCCTAGTCTACACTTCAAATGAATGTAAAATGCGACACTTCCTTGCAAGGAAATAGAGTTTGCAAATGTCTACCTATCGTAGCAATAGAGTTCTTATGATTCTTAAAACGCGATATCGCATCTCATTTCTATTTTTCATGGTAAGGTATAATATGATTTGCGAATTGTTATGTATCCGTCGTCTACACTTCAAATAAATGTAAATGCGACACTTCCTCGCTAGGGAATAGCGTTTGCAGATGTCTACGTATCGTAGCAATAGATTTCTAATGCTTCTTAAAACGCGATATCGCATCTCATTTCTATGTTTCATGGTAAGATATAATATGATTTGCGAAGTGTCATGTATTCCTCGATTACACTTCAAATGAATGTAAATGCGACACTTCTTGCAAGGAAATAGCGTTTGCAGATGTCTACGTATCGAAGCAATAGAGTTCAAATGCTTCTAAAACTCATATCTATGTTTCATGATAAGATATAATATTCATTGCGAAGTGTTATGCATTCCTCGTCTACGATTCAAATGAATATAAATGCAACACTTCCTTGCAAGGAAATAGCGTTTGCAGATGTCTACGTATCGTAGCAATAGAGTTCTAATGCTTCTTAAAACGCGATATCGCATCTCATTTCTATGTTTCCTGGTAAGATATAATATGATTTGCGAAGTGTTACTTATACCTCGTCTACACATCAAATGAATGTAAATGCGACACTTTCTTGCAAGGAAATAGCATTTGCAGATGTCTACGTATCGTAGCAATGGATTTCTGCTGCTTCTTAAAACGCGATATCGCATCTCATTTCTATGTTTCATGGTAAGATATAATATGATTTGCGGAGTGTCATGTATTCCTCGTCTACATTTCAAATCAATGTAAATGCGACACTTCCCTGCAAGGAAATAGCGTTTGCAGATGTCTAGGTATCGTAGCAATAGAGTTCTAATGCTTCTTAAAACGCGATATCGCATCTCATTTCTATGTTTCATGGTAAGATATAATATGATTTGCGAAGTGTTATGTATCCCTCGTATACACTTCAAATGAATGTAAATGCGACACTTCCTTGCAAGGAAATAGCGTTTGCAAATGTCTACCTATCGTAGCAGTAGTGTTCTAATGCTTCTTAGAACGCGATGTCGCATCTCATTTCTATGTTTCATGGTAAGATATAATATGATTTGCGAAGTGTCATGTATTCCTCGTCCACACTTCAAATGAATGTAAATGCGACACTTCCTTGCAAGGAAATAGCGTTTGCAGATGTCTACGTATCGTAGCAATAGAGCTCTAATGCTTCTTAAAACGCGATATCGCATCTCATTTCTATGTTTCATGGTAAGATATAATATGATTTGCGAAGTGTTATGTATTCCTCATCAACACATCAACTGAATGTAAATGCGACACTTCCTTGCAAGGAAATAGCGTTTGCAGATGTCTACGTATCGTAGCAATGGAGTTCTAATGCTTCTTAAAACGCGATATCGCATCACATTTCTATGTTTCATGGTAAGATATAATATGTTTTGCGAAGTGTCATGTATTCCTCGTTTACACTTCAAATGAATGTAAATGCGACACTTCCTTGCAAGGAAATAGCGATTGCAGATGTCTACGTATCGTAGCAATAGAGTTCATATGATTCTTAAAACGCGATATCGCATCTCATATCTATGTTTCAAGATAAGATATAATATTCATTGCGAAGTGTTATGCATTCCTCGTCTACGATTCAAATGAAAGTAAATGCGACGCTTTCTTGCAAGGAAATAGCGTTTGCAGATGTCTACGTATCGTAGCAATAGAGTTCTTATGATTCTTAAAACGCGATATCGCATCTCATTTCTATGTTTCATGGTAAGATATAATATGATTTGCGAAGTGTTATGTATTCCTAGTCTACACTTCAAATGAATGTAAATGCGACACTTCCTTGCAAGGAAATAGAGTTTGCAAATGTCTACCTATCGTAGCAATAGAGTTCTTATGATTCTTAAAACGCGATATCGCATCTCATTTCTATGTTTCATGGTAAGGTATAATATGATTTGCGAAGTGTTATGTATCCGTCGTCTACACTTCAAATAAATGTAAATGCGACACTTCCTCGCTAGGGAATAGCGTTTGCAGATGTCTACGTATCGTAGCAATAGATTTCTAATGCTTCTTAAAACGCGATATCGCATCTCATTTCTATGTTTCATGGTAAGATATAATATGATTTGCGAAGTGTCATGTATTCCTCGATTACACTTCAAATGAATGTAAATGCGACACTTCCTTGCAAGGAAATAGCGTTTGCAGATGTCTACGTATCGTTGCAATAGAGTTCTTATGATTCTTAAAACGCGATATCGGATCACATTTCTATGTTTCATGGTAAGATATAATATGATTTGCGAAGTGTTATGTATTCCTCATCTACACATCAAATGAATGTGAATGCGACACATTCTTGCAAGGAAATAGCATTTGCAGATGTCCACGTATCGTAGCAATGGATTTCTGCTGCTTCTTAAAACGCGATATCGCATCTCATTTGTATGTTTCATGGTAAGATATAATATGATTTGCGAAGTGTTATGTATTCCTAGTCTACACTTCAGTTGAATGTAAATGCGACACTTCCTTGCAAGGAAATAGCGTTTGGAAATGTCTACCTATCGTAGCAATAGTGTTCTAATGCTTCTTAAAACGCGATATCGCATCTCATTTCTATGTTTCATGGTAAGATATAAACGATTTGCGAAGTGTCATGTATTCCTCGTCTACACTTCAAATGAATGTAAATGCGACACTTCCTTGCAAGGAAATAGCGTTTGCAAATGTCTACCTATCGTAGCAATAGTGTTCTAATGCTTCTTAAAACGCGATATCGCATCTCATTTCTATGTTTCATGGTAATATATAATATGATTTGCGAAGTGTCATGTATTCCTCTTCTACACTTCAAATGAATGTAAATGCGACACTTCCTTGCAAGGAAATAGCGTTTGCAGATGTCTACGTATCGTAGCAATAGAGTTCTAATGCTTCTTAAAACGCGATATCGCATCTCATTTCTATGTTTCATGGTAAGATATAATATGATTTGCGAAGTGTTACTTATACCTCGTCTACACATCAAATGAATGTAAATGCGACACTTTCTTGCAAGGAAATAGCATTTGCAGATGTCTACGTATCGTAGCAATGGATTTCTGCTGCTTCTTAAAACGCGATATCGCATCTCATTTCTATGTTTCATGGTAAGATATAATATGATTTGCGGAGTGTCATGTATTCCTCGTCTACATTTCAAATGAATGTAAATGCGACACTTCCCTGCAAGGAAATAGCGTTTGCAGATGTCTAGGTATCGTAGCAATAGAGTTCTAATGCTTCTTAAAACGCGATATCGCATCTCATTTCTATGTTTCATGGTAAGATATAATATGATTTGCGAAGTGTTATGTATTCCACATCAACACATCAACTGAATGTAAATGCGGCACTTCCTTGCAAGGAAATAGCGTTTGCAGATGTCTACGTATCGTAGCAATAGAGTTCTTATGATTCTTAAAACGCGATATCGCATCTCATTTCTATGTTTCATGGTAAGATATAATATTCATTGCGAAGTTTTATGTATTCCTAGTCTACACTTCAAATGAATGTAAATGCGACACTTCCTTGCAAGGAAATAGCGTTTGCAAATGTCTACCTATCGTAGCAATAGAGTTCTAATGCTACTTAAAACGCGATATCGCATCTCGTTTCTATGTTTCATGGTAAGATATAATATGATTTGCGAAGTGTTGTGTATTCCTCGTCTACAGTTCAAATGAATGTAAATGCGACACTTCTTTGCAAGGAAATAGCGTTTGCAGATGTCTACGTATCGTAGCAATAGAGTTCTTATGATTCTTAAAACGCGATATCGCATCACATTTCTATGTTTCATGGTAAGATATAATATGATTTGCGAAGTGTTATGTATTCCTCGTCTACACATCAAATGAATGTGAATGCGACACATTCTTGCAAGGAAATAGCATTTCCAGATGTCTACGTATCGTAGCAATGGATTTCTGCTGCTTCTTAAAACGCGATATCGCATCTCATTTCTATGTTTCATGGTAAGATATAATATGATTTGCGAAGTGTTATGTATTCCTAGTCTACACTTCAATTGAATGTAAATGCGACACTTCCTTGCAAGGAAATAGCGTTTGGAAATGTCTACCTATCGTAGCAATAGTGTTCTAATGCTTCTTAAAACGCGATATCGCATCTCATTTCTATGTTTCATGGTAAGATATAATATGATTTGCGAAGTGTCATGTATTCCTCGTCTACACTTCAAATGAATGTAAATGCGACACTTCCTTGCAAGGAAATAGCGTTTGCAAATGTTTACCTATCGTAGCAATGGTGTTCTAATGCTTCTTAAAACGCGATATCGCATCTCATTTCTATGTTTCATGGTAAGATATAATATGATTTGCGAAGTGTCATGTATTCCTCTTCTACACTTCAAATGAATGTAAATGCGACACTTCCTTGCAAGGAAATAGCGTTTGCAGATGTCTACGTATCGTAGCAATAGAGTTCTAATGCTTCTTAAAACGCGATATCGCATTTCATTTCTATGTTTCATGGTAAGATATAATATGATTTGCGAAGTGTTACTTATACCTCGTCTACACATCAAATGAATGTAAATGCGACACTTTCTTGCAAGGAAATAGCATTTGCAGATGTCTACGTATCGTAGCAATGGATTTCTGCTGCTTCTTAAAACGCGATATCGCATCTCATTTCTATGTTTCATGGTAAGATATAATATGATTTGCGGAGTGTCATGTATTCCTCGTCTACACTTCAAATGAATGTAAATGCGACACTTCCCTGCAAGGAAATAGCGATTGCAGATGTCTAGGTATCGTAGCAATAGAGTTCTAATGCTTCTTAAAACGCGATATCGCATCTCATTTCTATGTTTCATGGTAAGATATAATATGATTTGCGAAGTGTTATGTATCCCTCGTATACACTTCAAATGAATGTAAATGCGACACTTCCTTGCAAGGAAATAGCGTTTGCAAATGTCTACCTATCGTAGCAGTAGTGTTCTAATGCTTCTTAGAACGCGATGTCACATCTCATTTCTATGTTTCATGGTAAGATATAATATGATTTGCGAAGTGTCATGTATTCCACGTCCACACTTCAAATGAATGTAAATGCGACACTTCCTTGCAAGGAAATAGCGTTTGCAGATGTCTACGTATCGTAGCAATAGAGTTCTAATGCTTCTTAAAACGCGATATCGCATCTCATTTCTATGTTTCATGGTAAGATATAATATGATTTGCGAAGTGTTATGTATTCCTCATCAACACATCATCTGATTGTAAATGCGACACTTCCTTGCAAGGAAATAGCGTTTGCAGATGTCTACGTATCGTAGCAATAGAGTTCTTATGATTCTTAAAACGCGATATCGCATCTCATTTCTACGTTTCATGGTAGGATATTATATGATTTGCGAAGTGTCATGTATTCCTCGTGTACACTTCAAATGAATGTAAATGCGACACTTCCTTGCTAGGAAATAGCGTCTGCAGATGTCTAGGTATCGTAGCAGTAGTGTTCTAATGCTTCTTAGAACGCGATGTCGCATCTCATTTCTATGTTTCATGGTAAGATATAATATGATTTGCGAAGTGTTATGTATTCCTCGTCTACACATCAAATGAATGTAAATGCGACATTTCCTTGCAAGGAAATAGCGTTTGCAGATGTCTACGTATCGTAGCAATAGAGTTCTTATGATTCTTAAAACGCGATATCGCATCTCATTTCTATGTTTCATTTGTAAGGTATAATATGATTTGCGAAGTGTTATGTATCCGTCGTCTACACTTCAAATAAATGTAAATGCGACACTTCCTCGCTAGGGAATAGCGTTTGCAGATGTCTACGTATTGTAGCAATAGATTTCTAATGCTTCTTAAAACGCGATATCGCATCTCATTCCTATGTCTCATGGTAAGATATAATATGATTTGCGAAGTGTCATGTATTCCTCGTCTACACTTCAAATGAATGTAAATGCGACACTTCCTTGCAAGGAAATAGCGTTTGCAAACGTCTACCAATCGTAGCAATAGTGTTCTAATGCTTCTTAAAACGCGATATCGCATCTCATTTCTATGTTTCATGGTAAGATATAATATGATTTGCGAAGTATCATGTATTCCTCTTCTACACTTCAAATGAATGTAAATGCGAAACTTCCTTGCAAGGAAATAGCGTTTGCAAATGTCTACCTATCGTAGCAATAGTGTTCTAATGCTTCTTAAAACGCGATATCGCATCTCATTTCTATGTTTCATGGTAAGATATAATATGATTTGCGAAGTGTCATGTATTCCTCTTCTACACTTCAAATGAATGTAAATGCGACACTTCCTTGCAAGGAAATAGCGTTTGCAGATGTCTACGTATCGTAGCAATAGAGTTCTAATGCTTCTTAAAACGCGATATCGCATCTCATTTCTATGTTTCATGGTAAGATAAAATATGATTTGCGAAGTGTTATTTATACCTTGTCCACACATCAAATGAACGTAAATGCGACACTTCCTTGCAAGTAAATAGCGTTTGCAGATGTCTACGTATCGTAGCAATAGAATTCTAATGCTTCTTAAAACGCGATATCGCATCACATTTCTATGTTTCATGGTAAGATATAATATGATTTGCGAAGTGTCATGTATTCCTCGTTTACACTTCAAATGAATGTAAATGCGACACTTCCTTGCAAGGAAATAGCGATTGCAGATGTCTACGTATCGTAGCAATAGAGTTCTTATGATTCTTAAAACGCGATATCGCATCTCATTTCTATGTTTCATGGTAAGACATAATATGAATTGCGAAGTGTCATGTATTCCTCGTCTACACTTCAAATGAATGTATATGCGACACTTCCTTGCAAGGAAATAGCGTTTGCAAATGTCTACCTATCGTAGCAATAGTGTTCTAATGCTTCTTAAAACGCGATATCGCATCTCATTTCTATGTTTCATGGTAAGATATATTATGATTTGCGAAGTGTCATGTATTCCTCGTCTACACTTCAAATGAATGTAAATGCGACACTTCCTTGCAAGGAAATAGCGTTTAGACATGTCTACCTATCGTAGCAATAGTGTTCTAATGCTTCTTAAAACGCGATATCGCATCTCATTTCTATGTTTCATGGTAAGATATAATATGATTTGCGAAGTGTCATGTATTCCTCTTCTACACTTCAAATGAATGTAAATGCGACACTTCCTTGCAACGAAATAGCGTTTGCAGATGTCTACGTATCGTAGCAATAGAGTTCTAATGGTTCTTAAATGCGATATCGCATCTCATTTCTATGTTTCATGGTAAGATATAATATGATTTGCGAAGTGTTATTTATACCTCGTCTACACATCAAATGAATGTAAATGCGACACTTTCTTGCAAGGAAATAGCATTTGCAGATGTCTACGTATCGTAGCAATGGATTTCTGCTGCTTCTTAAAACGCGATATCGCATCTCATTTCTATGTTTCATGGTAGGGTATAATATGATTTGCGGAGTGTCATGTATTCCTCGTCTACAATTCAAATGAATGTAAATGCGACACTTCCCTGCAAGGAAATAGCGTTTGCAGATGTCTAGGTATCGTAGCAATAGAGTTCAAATGCTTCTTAAAACGAGATATTGCATCTCATATCTATGTTTCATGATAAGATATAATATTCATTGCGAAGTGTTATGCATTCCTCGTCTACGATTCAAATGAATGTAAATGCAACACTTCCTTGCAAGGAAATGGCGTTTGCAGATGTCTACGTATCGTAGCAATAGAGTTCTAATGCTTCTTAAAACGCGATATCGCATCTCATTTCTATGTTTCATGGTAAGATATAATATGATTTGCGAAGTGTCATGTATTCCTCTTCTACACTTCAAATGAATGTAAATGCGACACTTCCTTGCAAGGAAATAGCGTTTGCAGATGTCTACGTATCGTAGCAATAGAGTTCTAATGGTTCTTAAAACGCGATATCGCATCTCATTTCTATGTTTCATGGTAAGATATAATATGATTTGCGAAGTGTTATTTATACCTCGTCTACACATCAAATGAATGTAAATGCGACACTTTCTTGCAAGGAAATAGCATTTGCAGATGTCTACGTATCGTAGCAATGGATTTCTGCTGTTTCTTAAAACGCGATATCGCATCTCATTTCTATGTTTCATGGTAGGGTATAATATGATTTACGGAGTGTCATGTATTCCTCGTCTACACTTCACATGAATGTAAATGCGACACTTCCCTGCAAGGAAATAGCGTTTGCAGATGTCTAGGTATCGTAGCAATAGAGTTCAAATGCTTCTTAAAACGAGATATTGCATCTCATATCTATGTTTCATGATAAGATATAATATTCATTGCGAAGTGTTATGCATTCCTCGTCTACGATTCAAATGAATGTAAATGCAACACTTCCTTGCAAGGAAATAGCGTTTGCAGATGTCTACGTATCGTAGCAATAGAGTTCTAATGCTTCTTAAAACGCGATATCGCATCTCGTTTCTATGTTTCATGGTAAGATATAATATGATTTGCGAAGTGTTGTGTATTCCTCTTCTACACTTCAAATGAATGTAAATGCGACACTTCCTTGCAAGGAAATAGCGTTTGCAGATGTCTACGTATCGTAGCAATAGAGTTCTAATGCTTCTTAAAACGCGATATCGCATCTCATTTCTATGTTTCATGGTAAGATATAATATTATTTGCGAAGTGTTATGTATTCCTCGTCTACACATCAAATGAACGTAAATGCGACACTTTCTTGCAAGGAAATAGCATTTGCAGATGTCTACGTATCGTAGCAATGGATTTCTGCTGCTTCTTAAAACGCGATATCGCATCTCATTTCTATGTTTCATGGTAAGATATAATATAATTTGCGAAGTGTTATGTATTCCTAGTCTACACTTCAATTGAATGTAAATGCGACACTTCCTTGCAAGGAAATAGCGTTTGCAAATGTCTACCTATCGTAGCAATAGTGTTCTAGTGCTTCTTAAAACGCGATATCGCATCTCATTTCTATGTTTCATGGTAAGATATAATATGATTTGCGAAGTGTCATGTATTCCTCGTTTACACTTCAAATGAATGTAAATGCGACACTTCCTTGCAAGGAAATAGCGTTTGCAGATGTCTACGTATCGAAGCAATAGAGTCCAAATGCTTCTTAAAACGAGATATTGCATCTCATATCTATGTTTCATGATAAGATATAATATTCTTTGCGAAGTGCTATGCATTCCTCCTCTACGATTCAAATGAATGTAAATGCGACACTTCCTTGCAAGGAAATAGCGTTTGCAGATGTCTACGTATCGTAGCAATAGAGTTCTTATGATTCTTAAAACGCGATATCGCATCTCATTTCTGTTTCATGGTAAGGTATAATATGATTTGCGAAGTGTTATATATCCGTCGTCTGCACTTCAAATGAATGTAAATGCGACACTTTCTTGCAAGGAAATAGCATTTGCAGATGTCTACGTATCGTAGCAATGGATTTCTACTGCTTCTTAAAACGCGATATCGCAACTCATTTCTATGTTTCATGGTAAGATATAATATGATTTGCGAAGTGTTATGTATTCCTAGTCTACACTTCAAATGAATGTAAATGCGACACTTCCTTGCAAGGAAATAGCGTTTGCAAATGTCTACCTATCGTAGCAATAGTGTTCTAATGCTTCTTAAAACGCGATATCGCATCTCATTTCTATGTTTCATGGTAAGACATAATATGATTTGCGAAGTGTCAGGTATTCCTCGTCTACACTTCAAATGAATGTAAATGCGACACTTCCTTGCAAGGAAATAGCGTTTGCAAATGTCTACCTATCGTAGCAATAGTGTTCTAATGCTTCTTAAAACGCGATATCGCATCTCATTTCTATGTTTCATGGTAAGATATAATATGATTTGCGAAGTGTCATGTATTCCTCTTCTACACTTCAAATCAATGTAAATGCGACACTTCCTTGCAAGGAAATAGCGTTTGCAAATGTCTACGTATCGAAGCAATAGAGTCCAAATGCTTCTTAAAACGAGATATTGCATCTCATATCTATGTTTCATGATAAGATATAATATTCTTTGCGAAGTGCTATGCATTCCTCCTCTACGATTCAAATGAATGTAAATGCGACACTTCCTTGCAAGGAAATAGCGTTTGCAGATGTCTACGTATCGTAGCAATAGAGTTCTTATGTTTCTTAAAACGCGATATCGCATCTCATTTCTGTTTCATGGTAAGGTATAATATGATTTGCGAAGTGTTATATATCCGTCGTCTGCACTTCAAATGAATGTAAATGCGACACTTTCTTGCAAGGAAATAGCATTTGCAGATGTCTACGTATCGTAGCAATGGATTTCTGCTGCTTCTTAAAACGCGATATCGCAACTCATTTCTATGTTTCATGGTAAGATATAATATGATTTGCGAAGTGTTATGTGTTCCTAGTCTACACTTCAAATGAATGTAAATGCGACACTTCCTTGCAAGGAAATAGCGTTTGCAAATGTCTACCTATCGTAGCAATAGTGTTCTAAAGCTTCTTAAAACGCGATATCGCATCTCATTTCTATGTTTCATGGTAAGACATAATATGATTTGCGAAGTGTCATGTATTCCTCGTCTACACTTCAAATGAATGTAAATGCGACACTTCCTTGCAAGGAAATAGCGTTTGCAAATGTCTACCTATCGTAGCAATAGTGTTCTAATGCTTCTTAAAACGCGATATCGCATCTCATTTCTATGTTTCATGGTAAGATATAATATGATTTGCGAAGTGTCATGTATTCCTCTTCTACACTTCAAATCAATGTAAATGCGACACTTCCTTGCAAGGAAATAGCGTTTGCAAATGTCTACGTATCGAAGCAATAGAGTCCAAATGCTTCTTAAAACGAGATATTGCATCTCATATCTATGTTTCATGATAAGATATAATATTCTTTGCGAAGTGCTATGCATTCCTCCTCTACGATTCAAATGAATGTAAATGCGACACTTCCTTGCAAGGAAATAGCGTTTGCAGATGTCTACGTATCGTAGCAATAGAGTTCTTATGATTCTTAAAACGCGATATCGCATCTCATTTCTGTTTCATGGTAAGGTATAATATGATTTGCGAAGTGTTATATATCCGTCGTCTGCACTTCAAATGAATGTAAATGCGACACTTTCTTGCAAGGAAATAGCATTTGCAGATGTCAACGTATCGTAGCAATGGATTTCTGCTGCTTCTTAAAACGCGATATCGCAACTCATTTCTATGTTTCATGGTAAGATATAATATGATTTGCGAAGTGTTATGTGTTCCTAGTCTACACTTCAAATGAATGTAAATGCGACACTTCCTTGCAAGGAAATAGCGTTTGCAAATGTCTACCTATCGTAGCAATAGTGTTCTAATGCTTCTTAAAACGCGATATCGCATCTCATTTCTATGTTTCATGGTAAGACATAATATGATTTGCGAAGTGTCATGTATTCCTCGTCTACACTTCAAATGAATGTAAATGCGACACTTCCTTGCAAGGAAATAGCGTTTGCAAATGTCTACCTATCGTAGCAATAGTGTTCTAATGCTTCTTAAAACGCGATATCGCATCTCATTTCTATGTTTCATGGTAAGATATAATATGATTTGCGAAGTGTCATGTATTCCTCTTCTACACTTCAAATCAATGTAAATGCGACACTTCCTTGCAAGGAAATAGCGTTTGCAGATGTCTACGTATCGTAGCAATAGAGTTCTAATGCTTCTTAAAACGCGATATCGCATCTCATTTCTATGTTTCATGGTAAGATATAATATGACTTGCGAAGTGTTATTTATACCTTGTCTACACATCAAATGAATGTAAATGCGACACTTCCTTGCAAGTAAATAGCGTTTGCAGATGTCTACGTATCGTAGCAATAGAATTCTAATGCTTCTTAAAACGCGATATCGCATCACATTTCTATGTTTCATGGTAAGATATAATATGATTTGCGAAGTGTCATGTATTCCTCGTTTACACTTCAAATGAATGTAAATGCCACACTTCCTTGCAAGGAAATAGCGTTTGCAGATGTCTACGTATCGTAGCAATAGAGTTCTTATGATTCTTAAGACGCGATATCGCATCTCATTTCTACGTTTCATGGTAGGATATTATATGATTTGCGAAGTGTTATGTATTCCTCGTCTACACATCAAATGAATGTAAATGCGACACTTCCTTGCTAGGAAATAGCGTTTGCCGATGTCAACGTATCGTAGCAATAGAGTTCTTATGATTCTTAAAACGCGATATCGCATCTCATTTCTATGTTTCATGGTATGATATAATATGATTTGCGAAGTGTTATGTATTCCTCTTCTACACTTCAAATGAATGTAAATGCGACACTTCCTTGCAAGGAAATAGCGTTTGCAAATGTCTACCTATCGTAGCAATAGCGTTCTAATGCTTCTTAAAACGCGATATCGCATCTCATTTCTATGTTTCATGGTAAGATATAATATGATTTGCGAAGTGTCATGTATTCCTCTTCTACACTTCAAATGAATGTAAATGCGCCACTTCCTTGCAAGGAAATAGCGTTTGCAAATGTCTACCTATCGTAGCAATAGTGTTCTAATGCTTCTTAAAACGCGATATCGCATCTCATTTCTATGTTTCATGGTAAGACATAATATGATTTGCGAAGTGTCATGTATTCCTCGTCTACACTTCAAATGAATGTAAATGCGACACTTCCTTGCAAGGAAATAGCGTTTGCAAATGTCTACCTATCGTAGCAATAGTGTTCTAATGCTTCTTAAAACGCGATATCGCATCTCATTTCTATGTTTCATGGTAAGATATAATGTGATTTGCGAAGTGTCATGTATTCCTCTTCTACACTTCAAATCAATGTAAATGCGACACTTCCTTGCAAGGAAATAGCGTTTGCAGATGTCTACGTATCGTAGCAATAGAGTTCTAATGCTTCTTAAAACGCGATATCGCACCTCATTTCTATGTTTCATGGTAAGATATAATATGATTTGCGAAGTGTTATTTATACCTTGTCTACACATCAAATGAATGTAAATGCGACACTTCCTTGCAAGTAAATAGCGTTTGCAGATGTCTACGTATCGTAGCAATAGAATTCTAATGCTTCTTAGAACGCGATATCGCATCACATTTCTATGTTTCATGGTAAGATATAATATGATTTGCGAAGTGTCATGTATTCCTCGTTTACACTTCAAATGAATGTAAATGCCACACTTCCTTGCAAGGAAATAGCGTTTGCAGATGTCTACGTATCGTAGCAATAGAGTTCTTATGATTCTTAAAACGCGATATCGCATCTCATTTCTACGTTTCATGGTAGGATATTGTATGATTTGCGAAGTGTTATGTATTCCTCGTCTACACATCAAATGAATGTAAATGCGACACTTTCTTGCTAGGAAATAGCGTTTGCCGATGTCTACGTATCGTAGCAATAGAGTTCTTATGATTCTTAAAACGCGATATCGCATCTCATTTCTATGTTTCATGGTATGATATAATATGATTTGCGAAGTGTTATGTATTCCTCGTCTACACTTCAAATGAATGTAAATGCGACACTTCCTTGCAAGGAAATAGCGTTTGCAGATGTCTACGTATCGAAGCAATAGATTTCAAATGCTTCTTAAAACGAGATATTGCATCTCATATCTACGTTTCATGATAAGATATAATATTCATTGCGAAGTGTTATGCATTCCTCGTCTACGATTCAAATGAAAGTAAATGCGACACTTCGTTGCAAGGAAATAGCGATTGCAGATGTCTACGTATCGTAGCAATAGAGTTCATATGATCCTTAAAACGCGATATCGCATCTCATATCTATGTTTCAAGATAAGATATAATATTCATTGCGAAGTGTTATGCATTCCTCGTCTACGATTCAAATGAAAGTAAATGTGACACTTCGTTACAAGGAAATAGCGATTGCAGATGTCTACGTATCGTAGCAATAGAGTTCTAATGCTTCTTAAAACGCGATATCGCATCTCATTTCTATGTTTCATGGTAAGATATAATATGATTTGCGAAGTGTTATGTATTCCTCGTCTACGCTTCAAATGAATGTAAATGCAACCCTTCCTTGCAAGGAAATAGCGTTTGCAGATGTCTACGTATCGAAGCAATAGAGTTCAAATGCTTCTTAAAACGAGATATTGCATCTCATATCTATGTTTCATGATAAGATATAATATTCTTTGCGAAGTGCTATGCATTCCTCCTCTACGATTCAAATGAATGTAAATGCGACACTTCCTTGCAAGGAAATAGCGCTTGCAATTGTCTACCTATCGTAGCAATAGTGTTCTAATGCTTCTTAAAACGCGATATCGCTTCTCATTTCTATGTTTCATGGTAAGATATAATATGATTTGCGAAGTGTTATGTATTCCTCGTCTACACTTCAAATGAATGTATATGCGACACTTCCTTGCAAGGAAATAGCGTTTGCAGATGTCTACGTATCGTAGCAATAAAGTTCTAATGCTTCTTAAAACGCGATATCGCATCTCATTTCTATGTTTCATGGTAAGATATAATATGATTTGCGAAGTGTCATGTATTCCTCGTCTACACTTCAAATGAATGTGAATGCGACACTTCCTTGCAAGGGGATAGCGTTTGCAAATGTCTACCTATCGTAGCAATAGTGTTCTAATGCTTCTCAAAACGCGATATCGCTTCTCATTTCTATGTTTCATGGTAAGATATAATATGATTTGCGAAGTGTTATGTATTCCTCGTCTACACTTCAAATGAATGTATATGCGACACTTCCTTGCAAGGAAATAGCGTTTGCAGATGTCTACGTATCGTAGCCATAGAGTTCTAATGCTTCTTAAAACGCGATATCGCATCACATTTCTATGTTTCATGGTAAGATATAATATGATTTGCGAAGTGTTATGTATTCCTCATCAACACATCAACTGAATGTAAATGCGACACTTCCTTGCAAGGAAATAGCGTTTGCAGATGTCTTCGTATCGTAGCAATAGAGTTCTTATGATTCTTAAAGCGCGATATCGCATCTCATTTCTACGTTTCATGGTAGGATATTATATGATTTGCGAAGTGTCATGTATTCCTCGGGTACACTTCAAATGAATGTAAATGCGACACTTCCTTGCAAGGAAATAGCGTTTGCAGATGTCTACGTATCGTAGCCATAGAGTTCTAATGCTTCTTAAAACGCGATATCGCATCACATTTCTATGTTTCATGGTAAGATATAATATGATTTGCGAAGTGTTATGTATTCCTCATCAACACATCAACTGAATGTAAATGCGACACTTCCTTGCAAGGAAATAGCGTTTGCAGATGTCTTCGTATCGTAGCAATAGAGTTCTTATGATTCTTAAAGCGCGATATCGCATCTCATTTCTACGTTTCATGGTAGGATATTATATGATTTGCGAAGTGTCATGTATTCCTCGGGTACACTTCAAATGAATGTAAATGCGACACTTTCTTGCAAGGAAATAGCATTTGCAGATGTCTACGTATCGTAGCAATGGATTTCTGCTGCTTCTTAAAACGCGATATCGCAACTCATTTCTATGTTTCATGGTAAGATATAATATGATTTGCGAAGTGTTATGTATTCCTAGTCTACACTTAAAATGAATGTAAATGCGACACTTCCTTGCAAGGAAATAGCGTTTGCAAATGTCTACCTATCGTAGCAATAGTGTTCTAATGCTTCTTAAAACGCGATATCGCATCTCATTTCTATGTTTCATGGTAAGATATAATATGATTTGCGAAGTGTCATGTATTCCTCTTCTACACTTCAAATGAATGTAAATGCGACACTTCCTTGCAAGGAAATAGCGTTTGCAGATGTCTACGTATCGTAGCAATAGAGTTCTAATGCTTCTTAAAACGCGATATCGCACCTCATTTCTATGTTTCATGGTAAGATATAATATGATTTGTGAAGTGTCATGTATTCCTCATTTACACTTCAAATGAATGTAAATGCGACACTTCCTTGCAAGGAAATAGCGTTTGCAGATGTCTACGTATCGTAGCAATAGAGTTCTAATGCTTCTTAAAACGCGATATCGCATCTCATTTCTATGTTTCATGGTAAGATATAATATGATTTGCGAAGTGTTATGTATTCCTCATCAACACATCAACTGATTGTAAATGCGACACTTCCTTGCAAGGAAATAGCGTTTGCAGATGTCTACGTATCGTAGCACTAGAGTTCTTATGATTCTTAACACGCGATATCGCATCTCATTTCTACGTATCATGGTAGGATATTATATGATTTGCGAAGTGTTATGTATTCCTCGTCTACACATCAAATGAATGTAAATGCGACACTTCCTTGCTAGGAAATAGCGTTTGCCGATGTCTACGTATCGAAGCAATAGATTTCAAATGCTTCTTAAAACGAGATATTGCATCTCATATATACGTTTCATGATAAGATATAATATTCATTGCGAAGTGTTACGCATTCCTCTTCTACGATTCAAATGAAAGTAAATGCGACACTTCGTTGCAAGGAAATAGCGATTGCAGATGTCTACGTATCGTAGCAATAGAGTTAATATGATCCTTAAAACGCGATATCGCATCTCATATCTATGTTTCATGGTAAGATATAATATGATTTGCGAAGTGTCATGTATTCCTCGTCTACACTTCAAATGAATGTAAATGCGACACTTCTTTGCAAGGAAATAGCGTTTGCAGATGTCTACGTATCGTAGCAATAGAGTTCTTATGATCCTTAAAACGCGATATCGCATCACATTTCTATGTTTCATGGTAAGATATAATATGATTTGCGGAGTGTCATGTATTCCTCGTCTACACTTCAAATGAATGTAAATGCGACACTTCCCTGCAAGGAAATAGCGTTTGCAGATGTCTAGGTATCGTAGCAATAGAGTTCTAATGCTTCTTAAAACGCGATATCGCATCTCATTTCTATGTTTCATGGTAAGATATAATATGATTTGCGAAGTGTTATGTATCCCTCGCATACACTTCAAATGAATGTAAATGCGACACTTCCTTGCAAGGAAATAGCGTTTGCAAATGTCTACCTATCGTAGCAGTAGTGTTCCAATGCTTCTTAGAACGCGATGTCGCACCTCATTTCTATGTTTCATGGTAAGGTATAATATGATTTGCGAAGTGTTATGTATCCGTCGTCTACACTTCAAATAAATGTAAATGCGACACTTCCTCGCTAGGGAATAGCGTTTGCAGATGTCTACGTATCGTAGCAATAGATTTCTAACTCTTCTTAAAACGCGATATCGCATCTCATTTCTATGTTTCATGGTAAGGTATAATATGATTTGCGAAGTGTTATGTATTCCTAGTCTACACTTCAAATGAATGTAAATGCGACACTTCCTTGCAAGGGAATAGCGTTTGCAGTTGTCTACCTATCGTAGCAACAGTTTTCTAATGCTTCTTAAAACGCGATATCGCATCTCATTTCTATGTTTCATGGTAAGATATAATATGATTTGCGAAGTGTCATGTATTCATCGATTACACTTCAAATGAATGTAAATGCGACACTTCCTTGCAAGGAAATAGCGTTTGCAGATGTCTACGTATCGAAGCAATAGAGTTCAAATGCTTCTTAAAACGAGATATTGCATCTCATATCTATGTTTCATGATAAGATATAATATTCATTGCGAAGTGTTATGCATTCCTCGTCTACGATTCAAATGAATGTAAATGCACCACTTCCTTGCAAGGAAATAGCGTTTGCAGATGTCTACGTATCGTAGCAATAGAGTTCTAATGCTTCTTAAAACGCGATATCGCATCTCGTTTCTATGTTTCATGGTAAGATATAATATGATTTGCGAAGTGTTGTGTATTCCTCGTCTACACTTCAAATGAATGTAAATGCGACACTTCTTTGCAAGGAAATAGCGTTTGCAGATGTCTACGTATCGTAGCAATAGAGTTCATATGATTCTTAAAACGCGATATCGCATCACATTTCTATGTTTCATGGTAAGATATAATATGATTTGCGAAGTGTTATGTATTCCTCGTCTACACATCAAATGAATGTAAATGCGACACCTTCTTGCAAGGAAATAGCATTTGCAGATGTCTACGTATCGTAGCAATGGATTTCTGCTGCTTCTTAAAACGCGATATCGCATCTCATTTCTATGTTTCATGGTAAGATATAATATGGTTTGCGAAGTGTTATGTATTCCTAGTCTACACTTCAATTGAATGTAAATGCGACACTTCCTTGCAAGGAAATAGCGTTTGCAAATGTCTACCTATCGTAGCAATAGTGTTCTAATGCTTCTTAAAACGCGATATCGCATCTCATTTCTATGTTTCATGGTAAGATATAATATGATTTGCGAAGTGTCATTAATTCCCCGTCTACACTTCAAATGAATGTAAATGCGACACTTCCTTGCAAGGAAATAGCGTCTGCAAATGTCTACCTATCGTAGCAATAGTGTTCTAATGCTTCTTAAAACGCGATATCGCATCTCATTTCTATGTTTCATGGTAAGATATAATATGATTTGCGAAGTGTCATGTATTCCTCTTCTACACTTCAAATGAATGTAAATGCGACACTTCCTTGCAAGGAAATAGCGTTTGCAGATGTCTACGTATCGTAGCAATAGAGTTCTAATGGTTCTTAAAACGCGATATCGCATCTCATTTCTATGTTTCATGGTAAGATATAATATGATTTGCGAAGTGTTATTTATACCTCGTCTACACATCAAATGAATGTAAATGCGACACTTTCTTGCAAGGAAATAGCATTTGCAGATGTCTACGTATCGTAGCAATGGATTTCTGCTGCTTCTTAAAACGCTTTATCGCATCTCATTTCTATGTTTCATGGTAAGATATAATATGATTTGCGGAGTGTCATGTATTCCTCGTCTACACTTCAAATGAATGTAAATGCGACACTTCCCTGCAAGGAAATAGCGTTTGCAGATGTCTAGGTATCGTAGCAATAGAGTTCTAATGCTTCCTAAAACGCGATATCGCATCTCATTTCTATGCTTCATGGTAAGATATAATATGATTTGCGAAGTGTTATGTATCCCTCGTCTACACTTCAAATGAATGTAAATGCGACACTTCCTTGCAAGGAAATAGCGTTTGCAAATGTCTACCTATCGTAGCAGTAGTGTTCTAATGCTTCTTAGAACGCGATGTCGCATCTCATTTCTATGTTTCATGGTAAGATATAATATGATTTGCGAAGTGTTATGTATTCCTCGTCTACACATCAAATGAATGTAAATGCGACATTTCCTTGCAAGGAAATAGCGTTTGCAGATGTCTACGTATCGTAGAAATAGTTTTCTAATGCTTCTTAAAACGCGATATCGCATCTCATTTCTATGTTTCATGGTAAGATATAATATGATTTGCGAAGTGTCATGTATTCCTCGTTTACACTTCAAATGAATGTAAATGCGACACTTCCTTGCAAGGAAATAGCGTTTGCAGATGTCTACGTATCGTAGCAATAGAGTTCTAATGCTTCTTAAAACGCGATATCGCATCTCATTTCTATGTTTCATGGTAAGATATAATATGATTTGCGAAGTGTCATGTATTCCTCGTCTACAATTCAAATGAATGTAAATGCGACACTTCCTTGCAAGGTAATAGCGTTTGCAAATGTCTACCTATCGTAGCAATAGTGTTCTGATGCTTCTTAAAACGCGATATCGCATCTCATTTCTATGTTTCATGGTAAGATATAATATGATTTGCGAAGTGTTATGTATCCCTCGTCTACTTCAAATGAATGTAAATGCGACACTTCCTTGCAAGGAAATAGCGTTTGCAAATGTCTACCTATCGTAGCAGTAGTGTTCTAATGCTTCTTGGAACGCGATGTCAAATCTCATTTCAATGTTTCATGGTAAGATATAATATGATTTGCGAAGTGTCATGTATTCCTCGATTACACTTCAAATGAATGTAAATGCGACACTTCCTTGCAAGGAAATAGCGTTTGCAGATGTCTACGTATCGAAGCAATAGAGTTCAAATGCTTCTTAAAACGAGATATTGCATCTCATATCTATGTTTCATGGTAAGATGTAATATTCATTGCGAAGTGTTATGCAATCCTCGTCTACGATTCAAATGAATGTAAATGCGACACTTCCTTGCAAGGAAATAGCGTCTGCAGATGTCTAGGTATCGTAGCAATAGAGTTCTAATGCTCCTTAAAACGCGATATCGCATCTCATTTCTATGTTTCATGGTAAGATATAATATGATTTGCGAAGTGTTATGTATCCCTCGTCTACACTTCAAATGAATGTAAATGCGACACTTCCTTGCAAGGAAATAGCGCTTGCAAATGTCTACCTATCGTAGCAGTAGTGTTCTAATGCTTCTTAGAACGCGATGTCGCATCTCATTTCAATGTTTCATGGTAAGATATAATATGATTTGCGAGGTGTTATGTATTCCTCGTCTACACTTCAAATGAATGTAAATGCGACACTTCCTTGTAAGGAAATAGCGTTTGCAGATGTCTACCTATCGTAGCAATAGAGTTCTAATGCTTCTTAAAACGCGATATCGCATCTCATTTCTATGTTTCATGGTAAGATATAATATGATTTGCGAAGTGTTATGTATCCCTCGTCTACACTTCAAATGAATGTAAATGCGACACTTCCTTGCAAGGAAATAGCGTTTGCAAATGTCTACCTATCGTAGCAGTAGTGTTCTAATGCTTCTTGGAACGCGATGTCGCATCTCATTTCAATGTTTCATGGTAAGATATAATATGATTTGCGAAGTGTCATGTATTCCTCGATTACACTTCAAATGAATGTAAATGCGACACTTCCTTGCAAGGAAATAGCGTTTGCAGATGTCTACGTATCGAAGCAATAGAGTTCAAATGCTTCTTAAAACGAGATATTGCATCTCATATCTACGTTTCATGATAAGATATAATATTCATTGCGAAGTGTTATGCATTCCTCGTCTACGATTCAAATGAATGTAAATGCAACACTTCCTTGCAAGGAAATAGCGTTTGCAGATGTCTACGTATCGTAGCAATAGAGTTCTAATGCTTCTTAAAACGCGATATCGCATCTCGTTTCTATGTTTCATGGTAAGATATAATATGATTTGCGAAGTGTTGTGTATTCCTCGTCTACACTTCAAATGAATGTAAATGCGACACTTCTTTGCAAGGAAATAGCGTTTGCAGATGTCTACGTATCGTAGTAATAGAGTTCATATGATTCTTAAAACGCGATATCGCATCACATTTCTATGTTTCATGGTAAGATATAATATGATTTGCGAAGTGTCATGTATTCCTCGACTACACTTCAAATGAATGTAAATGCGACACTTGCTTGCAAGGAAATAGCGTTTGCAGATGTCTACGTATCGTAGCAATGGAGTTCTTATGATTCTTAAAACGCGATATCGCATCTCATTTCTATGTTTCATGGTAAGATATAATATGATTTGCGAAGTGTTATGTATCCCTCGTCTACACTTCAAATGAATGTAAATGCGACACTTCCTTGCAAGGAAATAGCGCTTGCAAATGTCTACCTATCGTAGCAGTAGTGTTCTAATGCTTCTTAGAACGCGATGCCGCATCTCATTTCAATGTTTCATGGTAAGATATAATATGATTTGCGAGGTGTTATGTATTCCTCGTCTACACTTCAAATGAATGTAAATGCGACACTTCCTTGTAAGGAAATAGCGTTTGCAGATGTCTACCTATCGTAGCAATAGAGTTCTAATGCTTCTTAAAACGCGATATCGCATCTCATTTCTATGTTTCATGGTAAGATATAATATGATTTGCGAAGTGTCATGTATTCCTCGACTACACTTCAAATGAATGTAAATGCGACACTTGCTTGCAAGGAAATAGCGTTTGCAGATGTCTACGTATCGTAGCAATGGAGTTCTTATGATTCTTAAAACGCGATATCGCATCTCATTTCTATGTTTCATGGTAAGATATAATATGATTTGCGAAGTGTCATGTATTCCTCGTCTACACTTCAAATGAATGTAAATGCGACGCTTCCTCGCTAGGAAATAGCGAATGCAGATGTCTACGTATCGTAGCAATAGATTTCTAATGCTTCTTAAAGCGCGATATCGCATCTCATTTCTATGTTTCATGGGAAGATGTAATATTCATTGCGAAGTGTTATGCATTCCTCGTCTACGATTCAAATGAATGTAAATGCGACACATCCTTCCAAGGAAATAGCGTCTGCAGATGTCTAGGTATCGTAGCAATAGAGTTCTAATGCTCCTTAAAACGCGATATCGCATCTCATTTCTATGTCTCATGGTAAGATATAATATGATTTGCGAAGTGTTATGTATCCCTCGTCTACACTTCAAATGAATGTAAATGCGACACTTCCTTGCAAGGAAATAGCGTTTGCAAATGTCTACCTATCGTAGCAGTAGTGTTCTAATGCTTCTTGGAACGCGATGTCGCATCTCATTTCTATGTTTCATGGTAAGATATAATATGATTTGCGAAGTGTCATGTATTCCTCGATTACACTTCAAATGAATGTAAATGCGACACTTCCTTGCAAGGAAATAGCGTTTGCAGATGTCTACGTATCGAAGCAATAGAGTTCAAATGCTTCTTAAAACGAGATATTGCATCTCATATCTATGTTTCATGATAAGATATAATATTCATTGCGAAGTGTTATGCATTCCTCGTCTACGATTCAAATGAATGTAAATGCAACACTTCCT
The DNA here is from genome assembly GCF_050948175.1 of Xylocopa sonorina. NCBI lineage: Eukaryota > Metazoa > Arthropoda > Insecta > Hymenoptera > Apidae > Xylocopa > Xylocopa sonorina. Next base: position 62,549 of record NW_027490644.1, on the reverse strand, counting down.
TGCAAGGAAATAGCGTTTGCAGATGTCTACGTATCGTAGCAATAGAGTTCTAATGCTTCTTAAAACGCGATATCGCATCTCGTTTCTATGTTTCATGGTAAGATATAATATGATTTGCGAAGTGTTGTGTATTCCTCGTCTACACTTCAAATGAATGTAAATGCGACACTTCTTTGCAAGGAAATAGCGTTTGCAGATGTCTACGTATCGTAGTAATAGAGTTCATATGATTCTTAAAACGCGATATCGCATCACATTTCTATGTTTCATGGTAAGATATAATATGATTTGCGAAGTGTTATGTATCCCTCGTCTACACTTCAAATGAATGTAAATGCGACACTTCCTTGCAAGGAAATAGCGTTTGGAAATGTCTACCTATCGTAGCAGTAGTGTTCTAATGCCTCTTAGAACGCGATGTCGCATCTCATTTCTATGTTTCATGGTAAGATATAATATGATTTGCGAAGTGTTATGTATTCCTCGTCTACACATCAAATGAATGTAAATGCGACATTTCCTTGCAAGGAAATAGCGTTTGCAGATGTCTACGTATCGTAGCAATAGAGTTCTTATGAATCTTAAAACGCGATATCGCATCTCATTTCTATGTTTCATGGTAAGGTATAATATGATTTGCGAAGTGTTATGTATCCGTCGTCTACACTTCAAATAAATGTAAATGCGACACTTCCTCGCTAGGGAATAGCGTTTGCAGATGTCTACGTATCGTAGCAATAGATTTCTAATGATTCTTAAAACGCGATATCGCATCTCATTTCTATGTTTCATGGTAAGGTATAATATGATTTGCGAAGTGTTATGAATTCCTCGTCTACACTTCAAATGAATGTAAATGCGACACTTCCTTGCTAGGAAATAGGATCTGCAGATGTCTAGGTATCGTAGCAATAGAGTTCTAATGCTTCTTAAAACGCGATATCGCATCTCATTTCTATGTTTCATGGTAAGATATAATATGATTTGCGAAGTGTTATGTATTCCTCGCCTACACTTCAAATGAATGTAAATGCGACACTTCCTTGCAAGGAAATAGCGTTTGCAATTGTCTACCTATCGTAGCAATAGTTTTCTAATGGTTCTTAAAACGCGATATCGCATCTCATTTCTATGTTTCATGGTAAGATATAATAAGATTTACGAAGTGTCATGTATTCCTCGTCTACACTTCAAATGAATGTAAATGCGACAATTCCTTGCTAGGAAATAGCGTCTGCAGATGTCTAGGTATCGTAGCAAGAGTGTTCTAATGCTTCTTAAAACGCGATATCGCATCTCATTTCTATGTTTCATGGTAAGATATAATATGATTTGCGAAGTGTCATGTATTCCTCGTCTACACTTCAAATGAATGTAAATGCGAGACTTCCTTGCAAGGAAATAGCGTTTGCAAACGTCTACCTATCGTGGCAATAGATTTCTAATGCTTCTTAAAGCGCGATATCGCATCTCATTTCTATGTTTCATGGTAAGATGTAATATTCATTGCGAAGTGTTATGCATTCCTCGTCTACGATTCAAATGAATGAAATGCGACACTTCCTTGCAAGGAAATAGCGTCTGCAGATGTCTAGGTATCGTAGCAATAGAGTTCAAATGCTTCTTAAAACGAGATATTGCATCTCATATCTATGTTTCATGATAAGATATAATATTCATTGCGGAGTGTTATGCACTCCTCGTCTACGATTCAAATGAATGTAAATGCGACACTTCCTTGCAAGGAAATAGCGTTTGCAGATGTCTACCTATCGTAGCAATAGAGTTCTAATGCTTCTTAGAACGCTATATCGCATCTCATTTCTATGTTTCATGGTAAGATATAATGTGATTTGCGAAGTGTTATGTATTCTTCGTCTACACTTCAAATGAATGTAAATGCGACACTTCCTTGCAAGGAAATAGCGTTTGCAGATGTCTACGTATCGTAGCAATAGAGTTCTTATGATTCTTAAAACGCGATATCGCATGTCATTTCCATGTTTCATGGTAAGGTATAATATGATTTGCGAAGTGTTATGTATTCCTCGTTTACACTTCAAATGAATGTAAATGCGACACTACCTTGCTAGGAAATAGCGTTTGCAAACGTCTACCTGTCGTAGCAATAGAGTTCTAATGCTTATTAAAACGCGATGTCGCATCTCATTTCTATATTTCATGGCAAGATATAATATGATTTGCGAAGTGTTATGTATTCCTCGTCTACACTGCAAATGAATGTAAATGCGACACTTCCTTGCAAGGAAATAGCGTTTGCAGATGTCTACCTATCGTAGCAATAGAGTTCTAATGCTTCTTAAAACGCGATATCGCATCTCATTCCTATGTTTCATGGTAAGATATAATATGATTTGCGAAGTGTTATGTATTCTTCGTCTACACTTCAAATGAATGTAAATGCGACACTTCCTTGCAAGGAAATAGCGTTTGCAGATGTCTACGTATCGTAGCAATAGAGTTCAAATGCTTCTTAAAACGAGATATTGCATCTCGTATCTATGTTTCATGATAAGATATAATATTCATTGCGAAGTGTTATGCACTCCTCGTCTACGATTCAAATGAATGTAAATGCGACACTTCCTTGCAAGGAAATAGCGTTTGCAGATGTCTACGTATCGTAGCAATAGAGTTCTTATGATTCTTAAAACGCGATATCGCATCTCATCTATATGTTTCATGGTAAGATATAATATGATTTGCGAAGTGTTATGTATTCCTCGTCTACACTTCAAATGAATGTAACTGCGACACTTCCTTGCTAGGAAATAGCGTTTGCAAACGTCTACCTGTCGTAGCAATAGAGTACTAATGCTTACTAAACGCGATATCGCATCTCATTTCTATATTTCATGGTAAGATATAATATGATTTGCGAAGTGTTATGTATTCCTCGACTACACTGCAAATGAATGTAAATGCGACACTTCCTTGCAAGGAAATAGCGTTTGCAGATGTCTACCTATCGTAGCAATAGAGTTCTAATGCTTCTTAGAACGCGATATCGCATCTCATTTCTATGTTTCATGGTAAGATATAATGTGATTTGCGAAGTGTTATGTATTCTTCGTCTACACTTCAAATGAATGTAAATGCGACACTTCCTTGCAAGGAAATATCATCTGCATATGTCTAGGTATCGTAGCAAGAGTGTTCTAATGCTTCTTAAAACGCGATATCGCATCTCATTTCTATGTTTCATGGTAAGATATAATATGATTTGCGAAGTGTCATGTATTCCTCGTCTACACTTCAAATGAATGTAAATGCGACACTTCTTTGCAAGGAAATAGCGTTTGCAAATGTCTACCTATCGTAGCAATATAGTTCTAATGCTTCTTAAAACGCGATATCGCATCGCATTTCTATGTTTCATGGTAAGATATAATATGATTTGCGAAGTGTCATGTATTCCTCGTCTACACTTCAAATGAATGTAAATGCGACAATTCCTTGCTAGGAAATAGCGTCTGCATATGTCTAGGTATCGTAGCAAGAGTGTTCTAATGCTTCTTAAAACGCGATATCGCATCTCATTTCTATGTTTCATGGTAAGATATAATATGATTTGCGAAGTGTCATGTATTCCTCGTCTACACTTCAAATGAATGTAAATGCGACACTTCCTTGCAAGGAAATAGCGTTTGCAAATGTCTACCTATCGTAGCAATAGAGTTCTAATGCTTCTTAAAACGCGACATCGCATCGCATTTCTATGTTTCATGGTAAGATATAATATGATTTGCGAAGTGTCATGTATTCCTCGTCTACACTTCAAATGAATGTAAATGCGAGACTTCCTTGCAAGGAAATAGCGTTTGCAAACGTCTACCTATCGTGGCAATAGATTTCTAATGCTTCTTAAAGCGCGATATCGCATCTCATTTCTATGTTTCATGGTAAGATGTAATATTCATTGCGAAGTGATATGCATTCCTCGTCTACGATTCAAATGAATGAAATGCGACACTTCCTTGCAAGGAAATAGCGTCTGCAGATGTCTAGGTATCGTAGCAATAGAGTTCAAATGCTTCTTAAAACGAGATATTGCATCTCGTATCTATGTTTCATGATAAGATATAATATTCATTGCGAAGTGTTATGCACTCCTCGTCTACGATTCAAATGAATGTAAATGCGACACTTCCTTGCAAGGAAATAGCGTTTGCAGATGTCTACGTAACGTAGCAATAGAGTTCTTATGATTCTTAAAACGCGATATCGCATCTCATCTATATGTTTCATGGTAAGATATAATATGATTTGCGAAGTGTTATGTATTCCTCGTCTACACTTCAAATGAATGTAACTGCGACACTTCCTTGCTAGGAAATAGCGTTTGCAAACGTCTACCTGTCGTAGCAATAGAGTACTAATGCTTACTAAACGCGATATCGCATCTCATTTCTATATTTCATGGTAAGATATAATATGATTTGCGAAGTGTTATGTATTCCTCGACTACACTGCAAATGAATGTAAATGCGACACTTCCTTGCAAGGAAATAGCGTTTGCAGATGTCTACCTATCGTAGCAATAGAGTTCTAATGCTTCTTAGAACGCGATATCGCATCTCATTTCTATGTTTCATGGTAAGATATAATGTGGTTTGCGAAGTGTTATGTATTCTTCGTCTACACTTCAAATGAATGTAAATGCGACACTTCCTTGCAAGGAAATAGCGTTTGCAGATGTCTACGTATCGTAGCAATAGAGTTCTTATGATTCTTAAAACGCGATATCGCATCTCATTTCCATGTTTCATGGTAAGGTATAATATGATTTGCGAAGTGTTATGTATTCCTCGTCTACACTTCAAATGAATGTAAATGCGACACTTCCTTGCAAGGAAATAGCGTTTGCAAATGTCTACCTATCGTAGCAATAGAGTTCTAATGCTTCTTAAAACGCGATATCGCATCTCATTTCTATGTTTCATGGTAAGATATAATATGATTTGCGAAGTGTTATGTATTCCTCGTCTACACTTCAAATGAATGTAAATGCGACACTTCCTTGCAAGGAAATAGCGTTTGCAAAAGTCTACCTGTCGTAGCAATAGTGTTCTAATGCTTCTTAAAACGCGATATCGCATCTCATTTCTATGTTTCATGGTAAGATATAATATGATGTGCGAAGTGTCATGTATTCCTCGTCTACACTTCAAATGAATGTAAATGCGACAATTCCTTGCTAGGAAATAGCGTCTGCATATGTCTAGGTATCGTAGCAAGAGTGTTCTAATGCTTCTTAAAACGCGATATCGCATCTCATTTCTATGTTTCATGGTAAGATATAATATGATTTGCGAAGTGTCATGTATTCCTCGTCTACACTTCAAATGAATGTAAATGCGACACTTCTTTGCAAGGAAATAGCGTTTGCAAATGTCTACCTATCGTAGCAATAGAGTTCTAATGCTTCTTAAAACGCGATATCGCATCGCATTTCTATGTTTCATGGTAAGATATAATATGATTTGCGAAGTGTCATGTATTCCTCGTCTACACTTCAAATGAATGTAAATGCGAGACTTCCTTGCAAGGAAATAGCGTTTGCAAACGTCTACCTATCGTGGCAATAGATTTCTAATGCTTCTTAAAGCGCGATATCGCATCTCATTTCTATGTTTCATGGTAAGATGTAATATTCATTGCGAAGTGTTATGCATTCCTCGTCTACGATTCAAATGAATGAAATGCGACACTTCCTTGCAAGGAAATAGCGTCTGCAGATGTCTAGGTTTCGTAGCAATAGAGTTCAAATGCTTCTTAAAACGAGATATTGCATCTCATATCTATGTTTCATGATAAGATATAATATTCATTGCGAAGTGTTATGCACTCCTCGTCTACGATTCAAATGAATGTAAATGCGACACTTCCTTGCAAGGAAATAGCGTTTGCAGATGTCTACGTATCGTTGCAATAGAGTTCTTATGATTCTTAAAACGCGATATCGCATCTCATTTCCATGTTTCATGGTAAGGTATAATATGATTTGCGAAGTGTTATGTATTCCTCGTCTACACTTCAAATGAATGTAAATGCGACACTACCTTGCTAGGAAATAGCGTCTGCAGATGTCTAGGTATCGTAGCAATAGAGTTCTAATGCTTCTTAAAACGCGATATCGCATTTCATTTCTATGTTTCATGGTAAGATATAATATGATTTGCGAAGTGTTATGTATTCCTCGTCAACACTTCAAATGAATGTAAATGCGACACTTCCTTGCAAGCAAATAGCGTTTGCAGATGTCTACGTATCGTAGCAATAGAGTTCTATTGATTCTTAAAACGCGATATCGCATCTCATTTCTATGTTTCATGGTAAGATATAATATGATTTGCGAAGTGTTATGTATTCTTCGTCTACACTTCAAATGAATGTAAATGCGACACTTCCTTGCAAGGAAATAGCGTTTGCAGATGTCTACGAATCGTAGCAATAGAGTTCTTATGATTCTTAATACGCGATATCGCATCTCATTTCTATGTTTCATGGTAAGACATAATATGATTTGCGAAGTGTTATGTATTCCTCGTCTACACTTCAAATGAATGTAAATGCGACACTTCCTTGCAAGGAAATAGCGTTTGCAAACGTCTACCTATCGTAGCAATGGAGTTCTAATGCTTCTTAAAACGCGATATCGCATCTCATTTCTATGTTTCATGTTAAGATATAATATGATTTGTGAAGTGTCATGTATTCCTCGTCTACACTTCAAATGAATGTAAATGCGACACTTCCTTGCAAGGAAATAGCGTTTGCAGATGTCTACGTATCGAAGCAATAGTGTTCAAATGCTTCTTAAAACGAGATATTGCATCTGATATCTATGTTTCATGATAAGATATAATATTCATTGCGAAGTGTTATGCATTCCTCGTCAACGATTCAAATGAATGTAAATGCGACACTTCCATGCAAGGAAATAGCGTTTGCAGATGTCTACGTATCGTAGCAATAGAGTTCTAATGCTTCTTAAAACGCGATATCGCATTTCATTTCTATGTTTCATGGTAAGATATAATATGATTTGCGAAGTGTTATGTATTCCTCGTCTACACTTCAAATGAATGTAAATGCGACACTTCCTTGCTAGGAAATAGCGTCTGCAGATGTCTAGGTATCGTAGCAATAGAGTTCTAATGCTTCTTAAAACGCGATATCGCATCTCATTTCTATGTTTCATGTTAAGATATAATATGATTTGCGAAGTGTCATGTATTCCTCGTCTACACTTCAAATGAATGTAAATGCGACACTTCCTTTGAAGGAAATAGCGTTTGCAGATGTCTACGTATCGAAGCAATAGAGTTCAAATGCTTCTTAAAACGAGATATTGCATCTGATATCTACGTTTCATGATAAGATATAATATTCATTGCGAAGTGTTATGCATTCCTCGTCAACGATTCAAATGAATGTAAATGCGACACTTCCATGCAAGGAAATAGCGTGTGCAGATGTCTACGTATCGTAGCAATAGAGTTCTTATGATTCTTAGAGCGCGATATCGCATCTCATTTCTATGTTTCATGGAAAGATATAATATGATTTGCGAAGTGTTATGTATTCCTCGTCTACACTTCAAATGAATGTAAATGCGACACTTCCTTGCAAGGAAATAGCGTTTGCAGATGTCTATGTATCGTAGCAATAGATTTCTATTGCTTCTTAAAACGTGATATCGCACCTCATTTCTATGTTTCATGGTAAGATATAATATGATTGCGAAGTGTCATGTATTCCTCGTCTACACGTCAAATGAATGTAAATGCGACACTTCCATGCAAGGAAATAGCGTTTGCAGATGTCTACGTATCGTAGCAATAGAGTTCTTATGATTCTTAAAGCGCGATATCGCACCTCATTTCTATGTTTCATGGTAAGATATAATATGAATTGCGAAGTGTTATGTATTCCTCGTCTACACTTCAAATGAATATAAATATGACACTTCCTTGCTAGGAAATAGCGCCTGCAGATGTCTACGTATCGTAGCAATAGAGTTCAAATGCTTCTTAAAACGAGATATTGCATCTCATATCTATGTTTCATGATAAGATATAATATTCATTGCGAAGTGTTATGCATTCCTCGTCTACACTTCAAATGAATGTGAATGCGACACTTCCTCGCTAGGAAATAGCGCTTGCAGATGTCTACGTATCGTAGCAATAGATTTCTAATGCTTCTTAAAGCGCGATATCGCATCTCATTTCTATGTTTCGTGGTAAGATATAATATAATTTGCGAAGTGTTATGTATTCCTCGTCTACACTTCAAATGAATGTAAATGCGACACTTCCTTGCTAGGAAATAGCGTTTGCAAACGTCTGCCTATCGTAGCAATAGAGTTCTAATGCTTCGTAAAACGCGATATCGCATCTCATTTCTATGTTTCATGGTAAGATATAATATGATTTGCGAAGTGTCATGTATTCCTCGTCTACACTTCAAATGAATGTAAATGCGACACTTCCTTGCAAGGAAATAGCGTTTGCAGATGTCTATGTATCGTAGCAATAGATTTCTAATGCTTCTTAAAACGCGATTTCGCAACTCACTTCTATGTTTCATGGTAAGATATAATATGATTTGCGAAGTGTCATGTATTTCTCGTCTACACTTCAAATGAATGTAAATGGCACACTTCCCTGATAGGAAATAGCGTCTGCAGATGTCCAGGTATCGTAGCAATAGAGTTCTTATGATTCTTAAAACGCGATATCGCATCTCATTTCTATGTTTCATGGTAAGATATAAAATGATTTCCGAAGTGTTATGTATTCCTCGTCTACACTTCAAATGAATGTAAATGCGACACTTCCTTGCAAGGAAATAGCGTTTGCAGATGTCTACGTATCGTAGCAATAGAGTTCTTATGATTTTTAAAACGCGATATCGCATCTCACTTCTATGTTTCCTGGTACGATATAATATCATTTGCGAAGTGTCATGTATTCCTCGTCTACACTTCAAATGAATGTAAATGCGACACTTCCTTGCAAGGAAATAGCGTTTGCAAACGTCTACCTACCGCAGCAATAGAGTTCTAATGCTTCTTAAAACGCGATATCGCATCTCATTTCTATATTTCATGGTAAGATATAATTTGATTTGCGAAGTGTCATGTATTCCTCGTCTACACTTCAAATGAATGTAAATGCGACACTTCCTTGCAAGGAAATAGCGTTTGCAGATGTCTATGTATCGTAGCAATAGATTTCTAATGCTTCTTAAAACGCGATTTCGCAACTCATTTCTATGTTTCATGGTAAGGTATAATATGATTTGCGAAGTGTCATGTATTCCTCGTCTACACTTCAAATGAATGTAAATGCGACACTTCCTTGCAAGGAATTAGCGTTTGCAGATGTCTACGTATCGTAGCAATAGAGTTCTTATGATTCTTAAAACGCGATATCGCATCTCATTTCTATATTTCATGGTAAGATATAATATGATTTGCGAAGTGTTATGTATTCCTCGTCTACACTTCAAATGAATGTAAATGCGACACTTCCATGCAAGGAAATAGCGTTTGTAGATGTCTACGTATCGTAGCAATAGAGTTCTTATGAATATTAAAACGCGATATCGCATCACATTTCTATGTTCCATGGTAAGGTATAATATGATTTGCGAAGTGTTATGAATTCCTCGTCTACACTTCAAATGAATGTAAATGCGACACTTCCTTGCAAGGAAATAGCGTTTGCAGATGTCTACGTATCGTAGAAATAGAGTTCTTATGATTTTTAAAACGCGATATCGCATCTCATTTCTATGTTTCATGGTAAGATATAATATGATTTGCGAAGTGTCATGTATTCCTCGTCTACACTTCAAATAAATGTAAATGCGACACTTCCTTGCAAGGAAATAGCGTTTGCAGATGTCTATGTATCGTAGCAATAGATTTCTAATGCTTCTTAAAACGCGATTTCGCATCTCATTTCTATGTTTCATGGTAAGATATAATATGATTTGCGAAGTGTCATGCATTCCTCGTCTTCGAATCAAATGAATGTAAATGCGACACTTCCTTGCAAGGAAATAGCGTTTGCAGATGTCTACGTATCGTAGCAATGGAGTTCTTATGATTCTTAAAACGCGATATCGCATCTCATTTCTATGTTTCATGGTAAGATATAATATGATTTGCGAAGTGTCATGTATTCCTCGTCTACACTTCAAATGAATGTAAATGCGACACTACCTTGCTAGGAAATAGCGTCTGCAGATGTCTAGGTATCGCAGCAATAGAGTTCTAATGCTTCTTAAAACGCGATATCGCATCTCATTTCTATGTTTCATGGTAAGATATAATATGATTTGCGAAGTGTTATGTATTCCTCGTCTACACTTCAAATGAATGTGAATGCGACACTTCCTCGCTTGGAAATAGCGTTTGCAGTTGTCTACGTATCGTAGCAATAGATTTCCAATGCTTCTTAAAACGCGATATCGCATCTCATTTCTATGTTTCATGGTAAGATATAATATGATTTGCGAAGTGTCATGTATTTCTCGTCTACACTTCAAATGAATGTAAATGCCACACTTCCCTGATAGGAAATAGCGTCTGCAGATGTCCAGGTATCGTAGCAATAGAGTTCTTATGATTCTTAAAACGCGATATCGCATCTCATTTCTATATTTCATGGTAAGATATAATATGATTTTCGAAGTGTTATGTATTCCTCGTCTACACTTCAAATGAATGTAAATGCGACACTTCCATGCAAGGAAATAGCGTTTGTAAATGTCTACGTATCGTAGCAATAGAGTTCTTATGAATATTAAAACGCGATATCGCATCACATTTCTATGTGTCATGGTAAGGTATAATATGATTTGCGAAGTGTTATGTATTCCTCGTCTACACTTCAAATGAATGTAAATGCGACACTTCCTTGCAAGGAAATAGCGTTTGCAGATATCTACGTTTCGTAGAAATAGAGTTCTTATGATTTTTAAAACGCGATATCGCATCTCATTTCTATGTTTCATGGTAAGATATAATATGATTTGCGAAGTGTTATGTATTCCTCGTCTACACTTCAAATGAATGTAAATGCGACACTTCGTTGCAAGGAAATAGCGTTTGCGAAGGTCTATCTATCGTAGCAATAGTGTTCTAATGCTACTTAAAACGCGATATCGCATCTCGTTTCTATGTTTCATGGTAAGATATAATATGATTTGCGAAGTGTCATGTATTCCTCGTCTACACTTCAAATGAATGTAAATGCGACACTTCCTTGCAGGAAATAGCGTTTGCAGATGTCTACGTATCGTAGCAATAGAGTTCTTATGATTCTTAAAACGCGATATCGCATCTCATTTCTATGTTTCATGGTAAGATATAATATGAATTGCGAAGTGTCATGTATACCTCGTCTACACTTCAAATGAATGTAAATGCGACACTTCCTTGCAAGGAAATAGCGTTTGCGAATGTCTATCTATCGTAGCAATAGTGTTCTAATGCTTCTTAAAACGCGATATCGCATCTCATTTCTATGTTTCATGGTAAGATATAATATGATTTGCGAAGTGTTATGCATTCCTCGTCTACGATTCAAATGAATGTAAATGCGACACTTCCTTGCAAGGAAATAGCGTTTGCAGATGTCTACGTATCGTAGCAATAGAGTTCTTATGATTCTTAAAACGCGATATCGCATCTCATTTCTATGTTTCATGGTAAGATATAATATGATTTGCGAAGTGTCATGTATTCCTCGTCTACACTTCAAATGAATGTAAATGCGACACTTCCTCGCTAGGAAATAGCGTTTGCAGATGTCTATGTATCGTAGCAATAGATTTCTAATGCTTCTTAAAACGCGATTTCGCATCTCATTTCTATGTTTCATGGTAAGATATAATATGATTTGCGAAGTGTCATGTATTTCTCGTCTACACTTCAAATGAATGTAAATGCCACACTTCCCTGATAGGAAATAGCGTCTGCAGATGTCCAGGTATCGTAGCAATAGAGTTCTTATGATTCTTAAAACGCGATATCGCATCTCATTTCTATGTTTCATGGTAAGATATAATATGATTTGCGAAGTGTCATGTATTCCTCGTCTACACTTCAAATGAATGTAAATGCGACACTACCTTGCTAGGAAATAGCGTTTGCAGTTGTCTACGTATCGTAGCAATAGATTTCCAATGCTTCTTAAAACGTGATATCGCATCTCATTTCTATGTTTCATGGTAAGATATAATATGATTTGCGAAGTGTCATGTATTTCTCGTCTACACTTCAAATGAATGTAAATGCCACACTTCCCTGATAGGAAATAGCGTTTGCAGATGTCCAGGTATCGTAGCAATAGAGTTCTTATGATTCTTAAAACGAGATATTGCATCTCATATCTATGTTTCATGATAAGATATAATATTCATTGCGAAGTGTTATGCATTCCTCGTCTACGATTCAAATGAATGTAAATGCAACACTTCCTTGCAAGGAAATGGCGTTTGCAGATGTCTACGTATCGTAGCAATAGAGTTCTAATGCTTCTTAAAACGCGATATCGCATCTCATTTCTATGTTTCATGGTAAGATATAATATGATTTGCGAAGTGTCATGTATTCCTCGTCTACACTTCAAATGAATGTAAATGCGACACTACTTTGCTAGGAAATAGCGTTTGCAGATGTCTAGGTATCGCAGCAATAGAGTCCTAATGCTTCTTAAAACTCGATTTCGCATCTCATTTCTATGTTTCATGGTAAGACATAATATGATTTGCGAAGTGTTATGTATTCCTCGTCTACACTTCAAATGAATGTGAATGCGACACTTCCTCGCTAGGAAATAGCGTTTGCAGTTGTCTACGTATCGTAGCAATAGATTTCCAATGCTTCTTAGAACGCGATATCGCATCTCATTTCTATGTTTCATGGTAAGATATAATGTGGTTTGCGAAGTGTTATGTATTCTTCGTCTACACTTCAAATGAATGTAAATGCGACACTTCCTTGCAAGGAAATAGCGTTTGCAGATGTCTACGTATCGTAGCAATAGAGTTCTTATGATTCTTAAAACGCGATATCGCATCTCATTTCCATGTTTCATGGTAAGGTATAATATGATTTGCGAAGTGTTATGTATTCCTCGTCTACACTTCAAATGAATGTAAATGCGACACTTCCTTGCAAGGAAATAGCGTTTGCAAATGTCTACCTATCGTAGCAATAGAGTTCTAATGCTTCTTAAAACGCGATATCGCATCTCATTTCTATGTTTCATGGTAAGATATAATATGATTTGCGAAGTGTTATGTATTCCTCGTCTACACTTCAAATGAATGTAAATGCGACACTTCCTTGCAAGGAAATAGCGTTTGCAAAAGTCTACCTGTCGTAGCAATAGTGTTCTAATGCTTCTTAAAACGCGATATCGCATCTCATTTCTATGTTTCATGGTAAGATATAATATGATGTGCGAAGTGTCATGTATTCCTCGTCTACACTTCAAATGAATGTAAATGCGACAATTCCTTGCTAGGAAATAGCGTCTGCATATGTCTAGGTATCGTAGCAAGAGTGTTCTAATGCTTCTTAAAACGCGATATCGCATCTCATTTCTATGTTTCATGGTAAGATATAATATGATTTGCGAAGTGTCATGTATTCCTCGTCTACACTTCAAATGAATGTAAATGCGACACTTCTTTGCAAGGAAATAGCGTTTGCAAATGTCTACCTATCGTAGCAATAGAGTTCTAATGCTTCTTAAAACGCGATATCGCATCGCATTTCTATGTTTCATGGTAAGATATAATATGATTTGCGAAGTGTCATGTATTCCTCGTCTACACTTCAAATGAATGTAAATGCGAGACTTCCTTGCAAGGAAATAGCGTTTGCAAACGTCTACCTATCGTGGCAATAGATTTCTAATGCTTCTTAAAGCGCGATATCGCATCTCATTTCTATGTTTCATGGTAAGATGTAATATTCATTGCGAAGTGTTATGCATTCCTCGTCTACGATTCAAATGAATGAAATGCGACACTTCCTTGCAAGGAAATAGCGTCTGCAGATGTCTAGGTTTCGTAGCAATAGAGTTCTAATGCTTCTTAAAACGCGATATCGCATCTCATTTCTATGTTTCATGTTAAGATATAATATGATTTGCGAAGTGTCATGTATTCCTCGTCTACACTTCAAATGAATGTAAATGCGACACTTCCTTTGAAGGAAATAGCGTTTGCAGATGTCTACGTATCGAAGCAATAGAGTTCAAATGCTTCTTAAAACGAGATATTGCATCTGATATCTACGTTTCATGATAAGATATAATATTCATTGCGAAGTGTTATGCATTCCTCGTCAACGATTCAAATGAATGTAAATGCGACACTTCCATGCAAGGAAATAGCGTGTGCAGATGTCTACGTATCGTAGCAATAGAGTTCTTATGATTCTTAGAGCGCGATATCGCATCTCATTTCTATGTTTCATGGAAAGATATAATATGATATGCGAAGTGTTATGTATTCCTCGTCTACACTTCAAATGAATGTAAATGCGACACTTCCTTGCAAGGAAATAGCGTTTGCAGATGTCTATGTATCGTAGCAATAGATTTCTATTGCTTCTTAAAACGTGATATCGCACCTCATTTCTATGTTTCATGGTAAGATATAATATGATTTGCGAAGTGTCATGTATTCCTCGTCTACACGTCAAATGAATGTAAATGCGACACTTCCATGCAAGGAAATAGCGTTTGCAGATGTCTACGTATCGTAGCAATAGAGTTCTTATGATTCTTAAAGCGCGATATCGCACCTCATTTCTATGTTTCATGGTAAGATATAATATGAATTGCGAAGTGTTATGTATTCCTCGTCTACACTTCAAATGAATATAAATATGACACTTCCTTGCTAGGAAATAGCGCCTGCAGATGTCTACGTATCGTAGCAATAGAGTTCAAATGCTTCTTAAAACGAGATATTGCATCTCATATCTATGTTTCATGATAAGATATAATATTCATTGCGAAGTGTTATGCATTCCTCGTCTACACTTCAAATGAATGTGAATGCGACACTTCCTCGCTAGGAAATAGCGCTTGCAGATGTCTACGTATCGTAGCAATAGATTTCTAATGCTTCTTAAAGCGCGATATCGCATCTCATTTCTATGTTTCGTGGTAAGATATAATATAATTTGCGAAGTGTTATGTATTCCTCGTCTACACTTCAAATGAATGTAAATGCGACACTTCCTTGCTAGGAAATAGCGTTTGCAAACGTCTGCCTATCGTAGCAATAGAGTTCTAATGCTTCGTAAAACGCGATATCGCATCTCATTTCTATGTTTCATGGTAAGATATAATATGATTTGCGAAGTGTCATGTATTCCTCGTCTACACTTCAAATGAATGTAAATGCGACACTTCCTTGCAAGGAAATAGCGTTTGCAGATGTCTATGTATCGTAGCAATAGATTTCTAATGCTTCTTAAAACGCGATTTCGCAACTCACTTCTATGTTTCATGGTAAGATATAATATGATTTGCGAAGTGTCATGTATTTCTCGTCTACACTTCAAATGAATGTAAATGGCACACTTCCCTGATAGGAAATAGCGTCTGCAGATGTCCAGGTATCGTAGCAATAGAGTTCTTATGATTCTTAAAACGCGATATCGCATCTCAT
Source organism: Xylocopa sonorina (assembly GCF_050948175.1). NCBI lineage: Eukaryota > Metazoa > Arthropoda > Insecta > Hymenoptera > Apidae > Xylocopa > Xylocopa sonorina. Next base: position 46,814 of record NW_027490644.1, on the reverse strand, counting down.
TTCTATGTTTCATGGTAAGATATAAAATGATTTCCGAAGTGTTATGTATTCCTCGTCTACACTTCAAATGAATGTAAATGCGACACTTCCTTGCAAGGAAATAGCGTTTGCAGATGTCTACGTATCGTAGCAATAGAGTTCTTATGATTTTTAAAACGCGATATCGCATCTCACTTCTATGTTTCCTGGTACGATATAATATCATTTGCGAAGTGTCATGTATTCCTCGTCTACACTTCAAATGAATGTAAATGCGACACTTCCTTGCAAGGAAATAGCGTTTGCAAACGTCTACCTACCGCAGCAATAGAGTTCTAATGCTTCTTAAAACGCGATATCGCATCTCATTTCTATATTTCATGGTAAGATATAATTTGATTTGCGAAGTGTCATGTATTCCTCGTCTACACTTCAAATGAATGTAAATGCGACACTTCCTTGCAAGGAAATAGCGTTTGCAGATGTCTATGTATCGTAGCAATAGATTTCTAATGCTTCTTAAAACGCGATTTCGCAACTCATTTCTATGTTTCATGGTAAGGTATAATATGATTTGCGAAGTGTCATGTATTCCTCGTCTACACTTCAAATGAATGTAAATGCGACACTTCCTTGCAAGGAATTAGCGTTTGCAGATGTCTACGTATCGTAGCAATAGAGTTCTTATGATTCTTAAAACGCGATATCGCATCTCATTTCTATATTTCATGGTAAGATATAATATGATTTGCGAAGTGTTATGTATTCCTCCTCTACACTTCAAATGAATGTAAATGCGACACTTCCATGCAAGGAAATAGCGTTTGTAGATGTCTACGTATCGTAGCAATAGAGTTCTTATGAATATTAAAACGCGATATCGCATCACATTTCTATGTTCCATGGTAAGGTATAATATGATTTGCGAAGTGTTATGAATTCCTCGTCTACACTTCAAATGAATGTAAATGCGACACTTCCTTGCAAGGAAATAGCGTTTGCAGATGTCTACGTATCGTAGAAATAGAGTTCTTATGATTTTTAAAACGCGATATCGCATCTCATTTCTATGTTTCATGGTAAGATATAATATGATTTGCGAAGTGTCATGTATTCCTCGTCTACACTTCAAATAAATGTAAATGCGACACTTCCTTGCAAGGAAATAGCGTTTGCAGATGTCTATGTATCGTAGCAATAGATTTCTAATGCTTCTTAAAACGCGATTTCGCATCTCATTTCTATGTTTCATGGTAAGATATAATATGATTTGCGAAGTGTCATGCATTCCTCGTCTTCGAATCAAATGAATGTAAATGCGACACTTCCTTGCAAGGAAATAGCGTTTGCAGATGTCTACGTATCGTAGCAATGGAGTTCTTATGATTCTTAAAACGCGATATCGCATCTCATTTCTATGTTTCATGGTAAGATATAATATGATTTGCGAAGTGTCATGTATTCCTCGTCTACACTTCAAATGAATGTAAATGCGACACTACCTTGCTAGGAAATAGCGTCTGCAGATGTCTAGGTATCGCAGCAATAGAGTTCTAATGCTTCTTAAAACGCGATATCGCATCTCATTTCTATGTTTCATGGTAAGATATAATATGATTTGCGAAGTGTTATGTATTCCTCGTCTACACTTCAAATGAATGTGAATGCGACACTTCCTCGCTTGGAAATAGCGTTTGCAGTTGTCTACGTATCGTAGCAATAGATTTCCAATGCTTCTTAAAACGCGATATCGCATCTCATTTCTATGTTTCATGGTAAGATATAATATGATTTGCGAAGTGTCATGTATTTCTCGTCTACACTTCAAATGAATGTAAATGCCACACTTCCCTGATAGGAAATAGCGTCTGCAGATGTCCAGGTATCGTAGCAATAGAGTTCTTATGATTCTTAAAACGCGATATCGCATCTCATTTCTATATTTCATGGTAAGATATAATATGATTTTCGAAGTGTTATGTATTCCTCGTCTACACTTCAAATGAATGTAAATGCGACACTTCCATGCAAGGAAATAGCGTTTGTAAATGTCTACGTATCGTAGCAATAGAGTTCTTATCATTTTTAAAACGCGATATCGCATCTCATTTCTATGTTTCATGGTAAGATATAATATGATTTGCGAAGTGTTATGTATTCCTCGTCTACACTTCAAATGAATGTAAATGCGACACTTCGTTGCAAGGAAATAGCGTTTGCGAAGGTCTATCTATCGTAGCAATAGTGTTCTAATGCTACTTAAAACGCGATATCGCATCTCGTTTCTATGTTTCATGGTAAGATATAATATGATTTGCGAAGTGTCATGTATTCCTCGTCTACACTTCAAATGAATGTAAATGCGACACTTCCTTGCAGGAAATAGCGTTTGCAGATGTCTACGTATCGTAGCAATAGAGTTCTTATGATTCTTAAAACGCGATATCGCATCTCATTTCTATGTTTCATGGTAAGATATAATATGAATTGCGAAGTGTCATGTATACCTCGTCTACACTTCAAATGAATGTAAATGCGACACTTCCTTGCAAGGAAATAGCGTTTGCGAATGTCTATCTATCGTAGCAATAGTGTTCTAATGCTTCTTAAAACGCGATATCGCATCTCATTTCTATGTTTCATGGTAAGATATAATATGATTTGCGAAGTGTTATGCATTCCTCGTCTACGATTCAAATGAATGTAAATGCGACACTTCCTTGCAAGGAAATAGCGTTTGCAGATGTCTACGTATCGTAGCAATAGAGTTCTTATGATTCTTAAAACGCGATATCGCATCTCATTTCTATGTTTCATGGTAAGATATAATATGATTTGCGAAGTGTCATGTATTCCTCGTCTACACTTCAAATGAATGTAAATGCGACACTTCCTCGCTAGGAAATAGCGTTTGCAGATGTCTATGTATCGTAGCAATAGATTTCTAATGCTTCTTAAAACGCGATTTCGCATCTCATTTCTATGTTTCATGGTAAGATATAATATGATTTGCGAAGTGTCATGTATTTCTCGTCTACACTTCAAATGAATGTAAATGCCACACTTCCCTGATAGGAAATAGCGTCTGCAGATGTCCAGGTATCGTAGCAATAGAGTTCTTATGATTCTTAAAACGCGATATCGCATCTCATTTCTATGTTTCATGGTAAGATATAATATGATTTGCGAAGTGTCATGTATTCCTCGTCTACACTTCAAATGAATGTAAATGCGACACTACCTTGCTAGGAAATAGCGTTTGCAGTTGTCTACGTATCGTAGCAATAGATTTCCAATGCTTCTTAAAACGTGATATCGCATCTCATTTCTATGTTTCATGGTAAGATATAATATGATTTGCGAAGTGTCATGTATTTCTCGTCTACACTTCAAATGAATGTAAATGCCACACTTCCCTGATAGGAAATAGCGTTTGCAGATGTCCAGGTATCGTAGCAATAGAGTTCTTATGATTCTTAAAACGAGATATTGCATCTCATATCTATGTTTCATGATAAGATATAATATTCATTGCGAAGTGTTATGCATTCCTCGTCTACGATTCAAATGAATGTAAATGCAACACTTCCTTGCAAGGAAATGGCGTTTGCAGATGTCTACGTATCGTAGCAATAGAGTTCTAATGCTTCTTAAAACGCGATATCGCATCTCATTTCTATGTTTCATGGTAAGATATAATATGATTTGCGAAGTGTCATGTATTCCTCGTCTACACTTCAAATGAATGTAAATGCGACACTACTTTGCTAGGAAATAGCGTTTGCAGATGTCTAGGTATCGCAGCAATAGAGTCCTAATGCTTCTTAAAACTCGATTTCGCATCTCATTTCTATGTTTCATGGTAAGACATAATATGATTTGCGAAGTGTTATGTATTCCTCGTCTACACTTCAAATGAATGTGAATGCGACACTTCCTCGCTAGGAAATAGCGTTTGCAGTTGTCTACGTATCGTAGCAATAGATTTCCAATGCTTCTTAAAACGTGATATCGCATCTCATTTTTATGTTTCATGGTAAGATATAATATGATTTGCGAAGTGTCATGTATTTCTCGTCTACACTTCAAATGAATGTAAATGCCACACTTCCCTGATAGGAAATAGCGTTTGCAGATGTCCAGGTATCGTAGCAATAGAGTTCTTATGATTCTTAAAACGCGATATCGCATCTCATTTCTATGTTTCATGGTAAGATATAAAATGAATTCCCAAGTGTTATGTATTCCTCGTCTACACTTCAAATGAATGTAAATGCGACACTTCCTTGCAAGGAAATAGCGTTTGCAAACGTCTACCTATCGTAGCAATAGAGTTCTAATGCTTCTTAAAACGCGATATCGCATCTCATTTCTATGTTTCATGGTAAGATATAATATGATTTGCGAAGTGTTATGTATTCCTCGTCTACACTTCAAATGAATGTAAATGCGACACTTCCTTGCAAGGAAATAGCGTTTGCAGATGTCTACGTATCGAAGCAATAGATTTCAAATGCTTCTTAAAACGAGATATTGCATCTCATATCTATGTTTCACGATAAGATATAATATTCATTGCGAAGTGTTATGCATTCCTCGTCTACGATTCAAATGAATGTAAATGCGACACTTCCTTGCAAGGAAATAGCGTTTGCGAATGTCTACCTATCATAGCAATAGTGTTCTAATGCTTCTTAAAACGCGATATCGCATCTCATCTCTATGTTTCATGGTAAGATATAATATGATTTGCGAAGTGTTATGTATTCCTCGTCTACACTTCAAATGAATGTAAATGCGACACTTCCTTGCAAGGAAATAGCGACTGCAGATGTCTACGAATCGAAGCAATAGAGTTCAAATGCTTCTTAAAACGCGATATCGCATCTCATTTCTATGTTTCATGGTAAGATATATTATGGTACTTGCGAAGTGTTATGTATTCCTCGTCTACACTTCAAATGAATGTAAATGCGACACTTCCTTGCAAGGAAATAGCGTTTACAGTTGTCTACGTATCGTAGCAATAGAGTTCTTATGATTCTTAAAACGCGATATCACATCTCATTTCTATGTTTCCTGGTAAGATATAATGTGATTTGCGAAGTGTTATGTATTCCTCGTCTACACTTCAAATGAATGTGAATGCGACACTTCCTTGCAAGGAAATAGCGTTTGCGAATGTCTACCTATCGTAGCAATAGTGTTCTAATGCTTCTTAAAACGCGGTATCGCATCTCATTTCTATGTTTCATGGTAAGATATATTATGATTTGCGAAGTGTTATGTATTCCTCGTCAACACTTCAAATGAATGTAAATGCGACACTTCCTTGCAAGGAAATAGCGTTTGCAGATATCTACGTAACGTAGCAATAGAGTTCAAATGCTTCTTAAAACGCGATATCGCATCTCATTTCTATGTTTCATGGTAAGATGTTATATGATTTGCGAAGTGTTATGTATTCCTCGTCTACACTTCAAATGAATGTAAATGCGACACTTCCTTGCAAGGAAATAGCGTTTGCGAATGTCTGCCTATCATAGCAATAGTGTTCTAATGCTTCTTAAAACGCGATATCGCATCTCATCTCTATGTTTCATGGTAAGATATAATATGATTTGCGAAGTGTTATGTATTCCTCGTCTACACTTCAAATGAATGTAAATGCGACACTTCCTTGCAAGGAAATAGCGTTTGCAGATGTCTACGAATCGAAGCAATAGAGTTCAAATGCTTCTTAAAACGCGATATCGCATCTCATTTCTATGTTTCATGGTAAGATATATTATGATTTGCGAAGTGTTATGTATTCCTCGTCTACACTTCAAATGAATGTAAATGCGACACTTCCTTGCAAGGAAATAGCGTTTACAGATGTCTACGTATCGTAGCAATAGAGTTCTCATGATTCTTAAAACGCGATATCACATCTCATTTCTATGTTTCATGGTAAGATATAATGTGATTTGCGAAGTGTTATGTATTCCTCGCCTACACTTCAAATGAATGTAAATGCGACACTTACTTGCAAGGAAATAGCGTTTGCAGATGTCTACGTATCGTAGCAATAGAGTTCTTTTGATTCTTAAAACGCGATATCGCATCTCATTTCTATGTTTCATGGTAAGATATAATATGATTTGCGAAGTGTTATGTATTCCTCGTCTACACTTCAAATGAATGTGAATGCGAAACTTCCTCGCTAGGAAATAGCGTTTGCGAATGTCTATCTATCGTAGCAATAGTGTTCTACTGCTGCTTAAAACGCGATATCGCATCTCATTTCTATGTTTCATGGTAAGATATAATATGATTTGCGAAGTGTTATGCATTCCTCGTCTACGATTCAAATGAATGTAAATGCGACACTTCCTTGCAAGGAAATAGCGTTTGCAGATGTCTACGTATCGTAGCAATAGATTTCTTATGATTCTTAAAACGCGATATCACATCTCATTTCTATGTTTCATGGTAAGATATAATATGATTAGCGAAGTGTTATGTATTCCTCGTCTACACTTCAAATGAATGTAAATGCGACACTTCCTTGCAAGGAAATAGCGTTTGCAAACGTCTACCTATCGTAGCAATAGAGTTCTAATGCTTCTTAAAACGCGATATCTCATCTCATTTCTATGTTTCATGGTAAGATATAATATGATTTGCGAAGTGTCATGTATTCCTCGTCTACACTTCAAATGAATGTGAATGCGACACTTCCTTGCAAGGAAATAGCGTTTGCGAATGTCTACCTATCGTAGCAATAGTGTTCTAATGCTTCTTAAAACGCGGTATCGCATCTCATTTCTATGTTTCATGGTAAGATATATTATGATTTGCGAAGTGTTATGTATTCCTCGTCAACACTTCAAATGAATGTAAATGCGGCACTTCCTTGCAAGGAAATAGCGTTTGCAGATATCTACGTAACGTAGCAATAGAGTTCAAATGCTTCTTAAAACGCGATATCGCATCTCATTTCTATGTTTCATGGTAAGATGTTATATGATTTGCGAAGTGTTATGTATTCCTCGTCTACACTTCAAATGAATGTAAATGCGACACTTCCTTGCAAGGAAATAGCGTTTGCGAATGTCTGCCTATCATAGCAATAGTGTTCTAATGCTTCTTAAAACGCGATATCGCATCTCATCTCTATGTTTCATGGTAAGATATAATATGATTTGCGAAGTGTTATGTATTCCTCGTCTACACTTCAAATGAATGTAAATGCGACACTTCCTTGCAAGGAAATAGCGTTTGCAGATGTCTACGAATCGAAGCAATAGAGTTCAAATGCTTCTTAAAACGCGATATCGCATCTCATTTCTATGTTTCATGGTAAGATATATTATGATTTGCGAAGTGTTATGTATTCCTCGTCTACACTTCAAATGAATGTAAATGCGACACTTCCTTGCAAGGAAATAGCGTTTACAGATGTCTACGTATCGTAGCAATAGAGTTCTCATGATTCTTAAAACGCGATATCACATCTCATTTCTATGTTTCATGGTAAGATATAATGTGATTTGCGAAGTGTTATGTATTCCTCGCCTACACTTCAAATGAATGTAAATGCGACACTTACTTGCAAGGAAATAGCGTTTGCAGATGTCTACGTATCGTAGCAATAGAGTTCTTTTGATTCTTAAAACGCGATATCGCATCTCATTTCTATGTTTCATGGTAAGATATAATATGATTTGCGAAGTGTTATGTATTCCTCGTCTACACTTCAAATGAATGTGAATGCGAAACTTCCTCGCTAGGAAATAGCGTTTGCGAATGTCTATCTATCGTAGCAATAGTGTTCTACTGCTGCTTAAAACGCGATATCGCATCTCATTTCTATGTTTCATGGTAAGATATAATATGATTTGCGAAGTGTTATGCATTCCTCGTCTACGATTCAAATGAATGTAAATGCGACACTTCCTTGCAAGGAAATAGCGTTTGCAGATGTCTACGTATCGTAGCAATAGATTTCTTATGATTCTTAAAACGCGATATCACATCTCATTTCTATGTTTCATGGTAAGATATAATATGATTAGCGAAGTGTTATGTATTCCTCGTCTACACTTCAAATGAATGTAAATGCGACACTTCCTTGCAAGGAAATAGCGTTTGCAAACGTCTACCTATCGTAGCAATAGAGTTCTAATGCTTCTTAAAACGCGATATCTCATCTCATTTCTATGTTTCATGGTAAGATATAATATGATTTGCGAAGTGTCATGTATTCCTCGTCTACACTTCAAATGAATGTGAATGCGACACTTCCTTGCAAGGAAATAGCGTTTGCGAATGTCTACCTATCGTAGCAATAGTGTTCTAATGCTTCTTAAAACGCGGTATCGCATCTCATTTCTATGTTTCATGGTAAGATATATTATGATTTGCGAAGTGTTATGTATTCCTCGTCAACACTTCAAATGAATGTAAATGCGACACTTCCTTGCAAGGAAATAGCGTTTGCAGATATCTACGTAACGTAGCAATAGAGTTCAAATGCTTCTTAAAACGCGATATCGCATCTCATTTCTATGTTTCATGGTAAGATGTTATATGATTTGCGAAGTGTTATGTATTCCTCGTCTACACTTCGAATGAATGTAAATGCGACACTTCCTTGCAAGGAAATAGCGTTTGCGAATGTCTGCCTATCATAGCAATAGTGTTCTAATGCTTCTTAAAACGCGATATCGCATCTCATCTCTATGTTTCATGGTAAGATATAATATGATTTGCGAAGTGTTATGTATTCCTCGTCTACACTTCAAATGAATGTAAATGCGACACTTCCTTGCAAGGAAATAGCGTTTGCAGATGTCTACGAATCGAAGCAATAGAGTTCAAATGCTTCTTAAAACGCGATATCGCATCTCATTTCTATGTTTCATGGTAAGATATATTATGATTTGCGAAGTGTTATGTATTCCTCGTCTACACTTCAAATGAATGTAAATGCGACACTTCCTTGCAAGGAAATAGCGTTTACAGATGTCTACGTATCGTAGCAATAGAGTTCTCATGATTCTTAAAACGCGATATCACATCTCATTTCTATGTTTCATGGTAAGATATAATGTGATTTGCGAAGTGTTATGTATTCCTCGCCTACACTTCAAATGAATGTAAATGCGACACTTACTTGCAAGGAAATAGCGTTTGCAGATGTCTACGTATCGTAGCAATAGAGTTCTTTTGATTCTTAAAACGCGATATCGCATCTCATTTCTATGTTTCATGGTAAGATATAATATGATTTGCGAAGTGTTATGTATTCCTCGTCTACACTTCAAATGAATGTGAATGCGAAACTTCCTCGCTAGGAAATAGCGTTTGCGAATGTCTATCTATCGTAGCAATAGTGTTCTACTGCTGCTTAAAACGCGATATCGCATCTCATTTCTATGTTTCATGGTAAGATATAATATGATTTGCGAAGTGTTATGCATTCCTCGTCTACGATTCAAATGAATGTAAATGCGACACTTCCTTGCAAGGAAATAGCGTTTGCAGATGTCTACGTATCGTAGCAATAGATTTCTTATGATTCTTAAAACGCGATATCACATCTCATTTCTATGTTTCATGGTAAGATATAATATGATTAGCGAAGTGTTATGTATTCCTCGTCTACACTTCAAATGAATGTAAATGCGACACTTCCTTGCAAGGAAATAGCGTTTGCAAACGTCTACCTATCGTAGCAATAGAGTTCTAATGCTTCTTAAAACGCGATATCGCATCTCATTTCTATATTTCATGGTAAGATATAATTTGATTTGCGAAGTGTCATGTATTCCTCGTCTATACTTCAAATGAATGTAAATGCGACACTTCCTTGCAAGGAAATAGCGTTTGCAGATGTCTATGTATCGTAGCAATAGATTTCTAATGCTTCTTAAAACGCGATTTCGCATCTCATTTCTATGTTTCATGGTAAGATATAATATGATTTGCGAAGTGTTATGTATTCCTCGTCTACACTTCAAATGAATGTAAATGCGACACTTCCTTGTAAGGAAATAGCGTTTGCAGATGTCTACCTATCGTAGCAATAGAGTTCTAATGCTTCTTAAAACGCGATATCTCATCTCATTTCTATGTTTCATGGTAAGATATAATATGATTTGCGAAGTGTCATGTATTCCTCGTCTACACTTCAAATGAATGTGAATGCGACACTTCCTTGCAAGGAAATAGCGTTTGCGAATGTCTACCTATCGTAGCAATAGTGTTCTAATGCTTCTTAAAACGCGGTATCGCATCTCATTTCTATGTTTCATGGTAAGGCATAATATGATTTGCGAAGTGTTATGTATTCCTCGTCTACACTTCAAATGAATGTTAATGCGACACTTCCTTGTAAGGGAATAGCGTTTGCAGATGTCTACCTATCGCAGCAATAGATTTGTAATGCTTCTTAAAACGCGATATCGCATCTCATTTCTATGTTTCATGGTAAGATATAATATGATTTGCGAAGTGTCATGTATTCCTCGTCTACACTTCAAGTGAATGTAAATGCGACACTTACTTGCAAGGAATTAGCGATGCAGATGTCTAGGTATCGTAGCAATAGAGTTCTTATGATTCTTAAAACGCGATATCGCATCTCATTTCTATGTTTCATGGTAAGGTATGATATGATTTGCGAAGTGTTATGTAATCCTCGTCTGCACTTCAAATGAATGTAAATGCGACACTTCCTTGTAAGGAAATAGCGTTTGCAGATGTCAACCTATCGTAGCAATAGTGTTCTAATGCTTCTTAAAACGCGATATCTCATCTCATTTCTATGTTTCATGGTAAGATATAATATGAATTGCGAAGTGTCATGTATACCTCGTCTACACTTCAAATGAATGTAAATGCGACAGTTCCTTGGTAGGAAATAGCGTTTGCAGATGTCTAGCTATCGTAGCAATAGAGTTCTTATGATTCTTAAAACGCGATATCGCATCTCATTTCTATGCTTCATGGTAAGGTATAATATGATTTGCGAAGTGTTATGTATTCCTCGTCTACACTTCAAATGAATGTTAATGCGACACTTCCTTGTAAGGGAATAGCGTTTGCAGATGTCTACCTATCGCAGCAATAGATTTGTAATGCTTCTTAAAACGCGATATCGCATCTCATTTCTATGTTTCATGGTAAGATATAATATGATTTGCGAAGTGTCATGTATTCCTCGTCTACACTTCAAGTGAATGTAATTGCGACACTTACTTGCAAGGAATTAGCGATGCAGATGTCTAGGTATCGTAGCAATAGAGTTCTAATGCTTCTTAAAACGCGATATCGCATCCCATTTCTATGTTTCATGGTAAGATATAATATGATTTGCGAAGTGTTATGTATTCCTCGTCTACACTTCAAATGAATGTAAATGCGAAACTTCCTCGCTAGGAAATAGCGTTTGCAGATGTCTACGTATCGTAGCAATAGATTTCTAATGCTTCTTAAAACGCGATATCGCATCTCATTTCTATGTTTCATGGTAAGATATAATATGAATTGCGAAGTGTCATGTATACCTCGTCTACACTTCAAATGAATGTAAATGCGACAGTTCCTTGGTAGGAAATAGCGTTTGCAGATGTCTAGCTATCGTAGCAATAGAGTTCTTATGATTCATAAAACGCGATATCGCATCTCATTTCTATGCTTCATGGTAAGGTATAATATGATTTGCGAAGTGTTATGTATTCCTCGTCTACACTTCAAATGAATGTTAATGCGACACTTCCTTGTAAGGGAATAGCGTTTGCAGATGTCTACCTATCGCAGCAATAGATTTGTAATGCTTCTTAAAACGCGATATCGCATCTCATTTCTATGTTTCATGGTAAGATATAATATGATTTGCGAAGTGTCATGTATTCCTCGTCTACACTTCAAGTGAATGTAAATGCGACACTTACTTGCAAGGAATTAGCGATGCAGATGTCTAGGTATCGTAGCAATAGAGTTCTAATGCTTCTTAAAACGCGATATCGCATCCCATTTCTATGTTTCATGGTAAGATATAATATGATTTGCGAAGTGTTATGTATTCCTCGTCTACACTTCAAATGAATGTAAATGCGACACTTCCTTGCAAGGAAATAGCGTTTGCGAATGTCTGCCTATCATAGCAATAGTGTTCTAATGCTTCTTAAAACGCGATATCGCATCTCGTCTCTATGTTTCATGGTAAGATATAATATGATTTGCGAAGTGTTATGTATTCCTCGTCTACACTTCAAATGAATGTAAATGCGACACTTCCTTACAAGGAGATAGCGTTTGCAGATGTCTACGAATCGAAGCAATAGAGTTCAAATGCTTCTTAAAACGCGATATCGCATCTCATTTCTATGTTTCATGGTAAGATATAATGTGATTTGCGAAGTGTTATGTATTCCTCGTCTACACTTCAAATGAATGTGAATGCGACACTTCCTTGCAAGGAAATAGCGTTTGCGAATGTCTACCTATCGTAGCAATAGTGTTCTAATGCTTCTTAAAACGCGATATCGCATCTCATCTCTATGTTTCATGGTAAGATATAATACGATTTGCGAAGTGTTATGTATTCCTCGTCTACACTTCAAATGAATGTAAATGCGACACTTCCTTGCAAGGAAATAGCGTTTGCAGATGTCTACGTATCGAAGCAATAGGGTTCAAATGCTTCTTAAAACGCGATATCGCATCTCATTTCTATGTTTCATGGTAAGATATATTATGATTTGCGAAGTGTTATGTATTCCTCGTCTACACTTCAAATGAATGTAAATGCGACACTTCCTTGCAAGGAGATAGCGTTTGCAGATGTCTACGAATCGAAGCAATAGAGTTCAAATGCTTCTTAAAACGCGATATCGCATCTCATTTCTATGTTTCATGGTAAGATATAATGTGATTTGCGAAGTGGTATGTATTCCTCGTCTACACTTCAAATGAATGTGAATGCGACACTTCCTTGCAAGGAAATAGCGTTTGCGAATGTCTACCAATCGTAGCAATAGTGTTCTAATGCTTCTTAAAACGCGATATCGCATCTCATCTCTATGTTTCATGGTAAGATATAATATGATTCGCGAAGTGTCATGTATTCCTCGTCTACACTTCAAGTGAATGTAAATGCGACACTTCCTTGCAAGGACATAGCGTTTGCAAACGTCTACCTACCGTAGCAATAGAGTTCTAATGCTTCTTAAAACGCGATATCGCACCTGATTTCTATATTTCATGGTATGGTATAATATGATTTGCGAAGTGTTATGTATTCCTCGTCTACACTTCAAATGAATGTGAATGCGAAACTTCCTCGCTAGGAAATAGCGTTTGCAGATGTCTACGTATCGTAGCAATAGATTTCTAATGCTTCTTAAAACGCGATATCGCATCTCATTTCTATGTTTCATGGTAAGATATAATATGATTTGCGAAGTGTCATGTATTCCTCGTCTACACTTCAAGTGAATGTAAATGCGACACTTACTTGCAAGGAATTAGCGATGCAGATGTCTAGGTATCGTAGCAATAGAGTTCTAATGCTTCTTAAAACGCGATATCGCATCTCATTTCTATGTTTCATGGTAAGATATAATATGATTTGCGAAGTGTTATGTATTCCTCGTCTACACTTCAAATGAATGTAAATGCGACACTTCCTTGCAAGGAAATAGCGTTTGCAGATGTCTACGTATCGTAGCAATAGAGTTCTTATGATTCTTAAAACGCGATATCGCATCTCATTTCTATGTTTCATGGTAAGATATAATATTCATTGCGAAGTGTTATGCATTCCTCGTCTACGATTGAAATGAATGTAAATGCGACACTTCCTTGCAAGGAAATAGCGTTTGCAGATGTCTACGTATCGTAGCAATAGAGTTCAAATGCTTCTTAAAACGCGATATCGCATCTCATTTCTATGTTTCATGGTAAGATATAATATGATTTGCGAAGTGTTATGTATTCCTCGCCTACACTTCAAATGAACGTAAATGCGACACTTCCTTGCAAGGAAATAGCGTTTGCGAATGTCTTCCTATCATAGCAATAGTGTTCTAATGCTTCTTAAAACGCGGTATCGCATCTCATTTCTATGTTTCATGGTAAGGTATAATATGATTTGCGAAGTGTTATGTATTCCTCGTCTACACTTCAAATGAATGTTAATGCGACACTTCCTTGTAAGGGAATAGCGTTTGCAGATGTCTACCTATCGCAGCAATAGATTTGTAATGCTTCTTAAAACGCGATATCGCATCTCATTTCTATGTTTCATGGTAAGATATAATATGATTTGCGAAGTGTCATGTATTCCTCGTCTACACTTCAAGTGAATGTAAATGCGACACTTACTTGCAAGGAATTAGCGATGCAGATGTCTAGGTATCGTAGCAATAGAGTTCTTATGATTCTTAAAACGCGATATCGCATCTCATTTCTATGTTTCATGGTAAGGTATGATATGATTTGCGAAGTGTTATGTAATCCTCGTCTGCACTTCAAATGAATGTAAATGCGACACTTCCTTGTAAGGAAATAGCGTTTGCAGATGTCAACCTATCGTAGCAATAGAGTTCTAATGCTCCTTAAAACGCGATATCTCATCTCATTTCTATGTTTCATGGTAAGATATAATATGAATTGCGAAGTGTCATGTATACCTCGTCTACACTTCAAATGAATGTAAATGCGACAGTTCCTTGGTAGGAAATAGCGTTTGCAGATGTCTAGCTATCGTAGCAATAGATTTCTTATGATTCTTAAAACGCGATATCGCATCTCATTTCTATGCTTCATGGTAAGGTATAATATGATTTGCGAAGTGTTATGTATTCCTCGTCTACACTTCAAATGAATGTTAATGCGACACTTCCTTGTAAGGGAATAGCGTTTGCAGATGTCTACCTATCGCAGCAATAGATTTGTAATGCTTCTTAAAACGCGATATCGCATCTCATTTCTATGTTTCATGGTAAGATATAATATGATTTGCGAAGTGTCATGTATTCCTCGTCTACACTTCAAGTGAATGTAAATGCGACACTTACTTGCAAGGAATTAGCGATGCAGATGTCTAGGTATCGTAGCAATAGAGTTCTAATGCTTCTTAAAACGCGATATCGCATCCCATTTCTATGTTTCATGGTAAGATATAATATGATTTGCGAAGTGTTATGTATTCCTCGTCTACACTTCAAATGAATGTAAATGCGAAACTTCCTCGCTAGGAAATGGCGTTTGCAGATGTCTACGTATCGTAGCAATAGATTTCTAATGCTTCTTAAAACGCGATATCGCATCTCATTTCTATGTTTCATGGTAAGATATAATATGAATTGCGAAGTGTCATGTATACCTCGTCTACACTTCAAATGAATGTAAATGCGACAGTTCCTTGGTAGGAAATAGCGTTTGCAGATGTCTAGCTATCGTAGCAATAGAGTTCTTATGATTCTTAAAACGCGATATCGCATCTCATTTCTATGCTTCATGGTAAGGTATAATATGATTTGCGAAGTGTTATGTATTCCTCGTCTACACTTCAAATGAATGTTAATGCGACACTTCCTTGTAAGGGAATAGCGTTTGCAGATGTCTACCTATCGCAGCAATAGATTTGTAATGCTTCTTAAAACGCGATATCGCATCTCATTTCTATGTTTCATGGTAAGATATAATATGATTTGCGAAGTGTCATGTATTCCTCGTCTACACTTCAAGTGAATGTAAATGCGACACTTACTTGCAAGGAATTAGCGATGCAGATGTCTAGGTATCGTAGCAATAGAGTTCTAATGCTTCTTAAAACGCGATATCGCATCCCATTTCTATGTTTCATGGTAAGATATAATATGATTTGCGAAGTGTTATGTATTCCTCGTCTACACTTCAAATGAATGTAAATGCGACACTTCCTTGCAAGGAAATAGCGTTTGCGAATGTCTGCCTATCATAGCAATAGTGTTCTAATGCTTCTTAAAACGCGATATCGCATCTCATCTCTATGTTTCATGGTAAGATATAATATGATTTGCGAAGTGTTATGTATTCCTCGTCTACACTTCAAATGAATGTAAATGCGACACTTCCTTGCAAGGAGATAGCGTTTGCAGATGTCTACGAATCGAAGCAATAGAGTTCAAATGCTTCTTAAAACGCGATATCGCATCTCATTTCTATGTTTCATGGTAAGATATAATGTGATTTGCGAAGTGTTATGTATTCCTCGTCTACACTTCAAATGAATGTGAATGCGACACTTCCTTGCAAGGAAATAGCGTTTGCGAATGTCTACCTATCGTAGCAATAGTGTTCTAATGCTTCTTAAAACGCGATATCGCATCTCATCTCTATGTTTCATGGTAAGATATAATACGATTTGCGAAGTGTTATGTATTCCTCGTCTACACTTCAAATGAATGTAAATGCGACACTTCCTTGCAAGGAAATAGCGTTTGCAGATGTCTACGTATCGAAGCAATAGGGTTCAAATGCTTCTTAAAACGCGATATCGCATCTCATTTCTATGTTTCATGGTAAGATATATTATGATTTGCGAAGTGTTATGTATTCCTCGTCTACACTTCAAATGAATGTAAATGCGACACTTCCTTGCAAGGAGATAGCGTTTGCAGATGTCTACGAATCGAAGCAATAGAGTTCAAATGCTTCTTAAAACGCGATATCGCATCTCATTTCTATGTTTCATGGTAAGATATAATGTGATTTGCGAAGTGGTATGTATTCCTCGTCTACACTTCAAATGAATGTGAATGCGACACTTCCTTGCAAGGAAATAGCGTTTGCGAATGTCTACCTATCGTAGCAATAGTGTTCTAATGCTTCTTAAAACGCGATATCGCATCTCATCTCTATGTTTCATGGTAAGATATAATATGATTCGCGAAGTGTCATGTATTCCTCGTCTACACTTCAAGTGAATGTAAATGCGACACTTCCTTGCAAGGAAATAGCGTTTGCAAACGTCTACCTACCGTAGCAATAGAGTTCTAATGCTTCTTAAAACGCGATATCGCACCTGATTTCTATATTTCATGGTATGGTATAATATGATTTGCGAAGTGTTATGTATTCCTCGTCTACACTTCAAATGAATGTGAATGCGAAACTTCCTCGCTAGGAAATAGCGTTTGCAGATGTCTACGTATCGTAGCAATAGATTTCTAAGGCTTCTTAAAACGCGATATCGCATCTCATTTCTATGTTTCATGGTAAGATATAATATGATTTGCGAAGTGTCATGTATTCCTCGTCTACACTTCAAGTGAATGTAAATGCGACACTTACTTGCAAGGAATTAGCGATGCAGATGTCTAGGTATCGTAGCAATAGAGTTCTAATGCTTCTTAAAACGCGATATCGCATCTCATTTCTATGTTTCATGGTAAGATATAATATGATTTGCGAAGTGTTATGTATTCCTCGTCTACACTTCAAATGAATGTAAATGCGACACTTCCTTGCAAGGAAATAGCGTTTGCAGATGTCTACGTATCGTAGCAATAGAGTTCTTATGATTCTTAAAACGCGATATCGCATCTCATTTCTATGTTTCATGGTAAGATATAATATTCATTGCGAAGTGTTATGCATTCCTCGTCTACGATTGAAATGAATGTAAATGCGACACTTCCTTGCAAGGAAATAGCGTTTGCAGATGTCTACGTATCGTAGCAATAGAGTTCAAATGCTTCTTAAAACGCGATATCGCATCTCATTTCTATGTTTCATGGTAAGATATAATATGATTTGCGAAGTGTTATGTATTCCTCGCCTACACTTCAAATGAACGTAAATGCGACACTTCCTTGCAAGGAAATAGCGTTTGCGAATGTCTTCCTATCATAGCAATAGTGTTCTAATGCTTCTTAATACGCGATATCGCATCTCATCTCTATGTTTCATGGTAAGATATAATATGATTTGCGAAGTGTTATGTATTCCTCGTCTACACTTCAAATGAATGTAAATGCGACACTTCCTTGCAAGGAAATAGCGTTTGCAGATGTCTACGTATAGAAGCAATAGAGTTCAAATGCTTCTTAAAACGCGATATCGCATCTCATTTCTATGTTTCATGGTAAGATATATTATGATTTGCGAAGTGTTATGTATTCCTCGTCTACACTTCAAATGAATGTAAATGCGACGCTTCCTCGCTAGGAAATAGCGAATGCAGATGTCTACGTATCGTAGCAATAGATTTCTAATGCTTCTTAAAGCGCGATATCGCATCTCATTTCTATGTTTCATGGGAAGATGTAATATTCATTGCGAAGTGTTATGCATTCCTCGTCTACGATTCAAATGAATGTAAATGCGACACATCCTTCCAAGGAAATAGCGTCTGCAGATGTCTAGGTATCGTAGCAATAGTGTTCTAATGCTTCTTAAAACGCGATATCGCATCACATCTCTATGTTTCATGGTAAGATATAATACGATTTGCGAAGTGTTATGTATTCCTCGTCTACACTTCAAATGAATGTAAATGCGACACTTCCTTGCAAGGAAATAGCGTTTGCAGATGTCTACGTATCGAAGCAATAGGGTTCAAATGCTTCTTAAAACGCGATATCGCATCTCATTTCTATGTTTCATGGTAAGATATATTATGATTTGCGAAGTGTTATGTATTCCTCGTCTACACTTCAAATGAATGTGAATGCGAAACTTCCTCGCTAGGAAATAGCGTTTGCAGACGTCTACGTATCGTAGCAATAGATTTCTAATGCTTCTTAAAACGCGATATCGCATCTCATTTCTATGTTTCATGGTAAGATATAATATGAATTGCGAAGTGTCATGCATACCTCGTCTACACTTCAAATGAATGTAAATGCGACACTTCCTTGCAAGGAAATAGCGTTTGCGAATGTCTATCTATCGTAGCAATAGTGTTCTAATGCTGCTTAAAACGCGACATCGCATCTCATTTCTATGTTTCATGGTAAGATATAATATGATTTGCGAAGTGTTATGCATTCCTCGTCTACGATTCAAATGAATGTAAATGCGACACTTCCTTGCAAGGAAATAGCGTTTGCAGATGTCTACCTATCGTAGCAATAGAGTTCTAATGCTTCTTAAAACGCGATATCGCATCACATTTCTATGTTTCATGGTAAGATATAATAATCATTGCGAAGTGTTATGCATTCCTCGTATACGATTGAAATGAATGTAAATGCGACACTTCCTTGCAAGGAAATAGCGTTTGCAGATGTCTACGTAGCGTACCAATAGAGATCATATGCTTCTTAAAACGCGAAATCGCATCTCATTTCTATGTTTCATGGTAAGATATAATGTGATTTGCGAAGTGTTATGTATTCCTCGTCTACACTTCAAATGAATGTAAATGCGACACTTCCTTGCAAGGAAATAGCGTTTGCAGATGTCTACGTATTGTAGCAATGGAGTTCTAATGCTTCTTAAATCGCGATATCGCATCTCATCTCTATGTTTCATGGTAAGATATAATACGATTTGCGAAGTGTTATGTATTCCTCGTCTACACTTCAAATGAATGTAAATGCGACACTTCCTTGCAAGGAAATAGCGTTTGCAGATGTCTACGTATCGAAGCAATAGGGTTCAAATGCTTCTTAAAACGCGTTATCGCATCTCATTTCTATGTTTCATGGTAAGATATATTATGATTTGCGAAGTGTTATGTATTCCTCGTCTACACTTCAAATGAATGTAAATGCGACACTTACTTGCAAGGAAATAGCGTCTGCAGATGTCTACGTATCGTAGCAATAGAGTTCTTATGATTCTTAAAACGCGATATCGCATCTCATTTCTATGTTTCATGGTAAGATATAATATGATTTGCGAATTGTTATGTATTCCTCGTCTACACTTCAAATGAATGCGAATGCGAAACTTCCTCGCTAGGAAATAGCGTTTGCAGATGTCTACGTATCGTAGCAATAGATTTCTAATGCTTCTTAAAACGCGATATCGCATCTCATTTCTATGTTTCATGGTAAGATATAATATGAATTGCGAAGTGTCATGTATACCTCGTCTACACTTCAAATGAATGTAAATGCGACACTTCCTTGCAAGGAAATAGCGTTTGCGAATGTCTATCTATCGTAGCAATATTGTTCTAATGCTGCTTAAAACGCGATATCGCATCTCATTTCTATGTTTCAAGGTAAGATATAATATGATTTGCGAAGTGTTATGCATTCCTCGTCTACGATTCAAATGAATGTAAATGGGACACTTCCTTGCAAGGAAATAGCGTTTGCAGATGTCTACGTATCGTAGCAATAGAGATCAAATGCTTCTTAAAACGCGATATCGCATCTCATTTCTATGTTTCATGGTAAGATATAATATGATTTGCGAAGT
Organism: Xylocopa sonorina; assembly: GCF_050948175.1. Taxonomy (NCBI): domain Eukaryota; kingdom Metazoa; phylum Arthropoda; class Insecta; order Hymenoptera; family Apidae; genus Xylocopa; species Xylocopa sonorina. The sequence continues at coordinate 26,423 of NW_027490644.1, read as the reverse complement.
GTTATGTATTCCTCGTCTACACTTCAAATGAATGTAAATGCGACACTTCCTTGCAAGGAAATAGCGTTTGCAGATGTCTACGTATCGAAGCAATAGAGTTCAAACGCTTCTTAAAACGCGATATCGCATCTCGTTTCTATGTTTCATGGTAAGATATAATATGATTTGCGAAGTGTCATTTATTCCTCGTCTACACTTCAAATGAATGTAAATGCGACACTACCTTGCTAGGAAATAGCGTCTGCAGATGTCTAGGTATCGCAGCAATAGAGTTCTAATGCTTCTTAAAACGCGATATCGCATCTCATCTCTATGTTTCATGGTAAGATATAATACGATTTGCGAAGTGTTATGTATTCCTCGTCTACACTTCAAATGAATGTAAATGCGACACTTCCTTGCAAGGAAATAGCGTTTGCAGATGTCTACGTATCGAAGCAATAGGGTTCAAATGCTTCTTAAAACGCGATATCGCATCTCATTTCTATGTTTCATGGTAAGATATATTATGATTTGCGAAGTGTTATGTATTCCTCGTCTACACTTCAAATGAATGTAAATGCGACACTTACTTGCAAGGAAATAGCGTTTGCAGATGTCTACGTATCGTAGCAATAGAGTTCTTATGATTCTTAAAACGCGATATCGCATCTCATTTCTATGTTTCATGGTAAGATATAATGTGATTTGCGAAGTGTTATGTATTCCTCGTCTACACTTCAAATGAATGTAAATGCGACACTTCCTTGCAAGGAAATAGCGTTTGCAGATGTCTACGTATTGTAGCAATGGAGTTCTAATGCTGCTTAAAACGCGATATCGCATCTCATTTCTATGTTTCAAGGTAAGATATAATATGATTTGCGAAGTGTTATGCATTCCTCGTCTACGATTCAAATGAATGTAAATGCGACACTTCCTTGCAAGGAAATAGCGTTTGCAGATGTCTACGTATCGTAGCAATAGAGATCAAATGCTTCTTAAAACGCGATATCGCATCTCATTTCTATGTTTCATGGTAAGATATAATATGAATTGCGAAGTGTCATGTATACCTCGTCTACACTTCAAATGAATGTAAATGCGACACTTCCTTGCAAGGAAATAGCGTTTGCGAATGTCTACCTATCGTAGCAATAGTGTTCTAATGCTGCTTAAAACGCGATATCGCATCTCATTTCTATGTTTCATGGTAAGATATAATATGATTTGCGAAGTGTCATGTATTCCTCGTCTACACTTCAAGTGAATGTAAATGCGACACTTACTTGCAAGGAATTAGCGTTGCAGATGTCTAGGTATCGTAGCAATAGAGTTCTAATGCTTCTTAAAACGCGATATCGCATCTCATTTCTATGTTTCATGGTAAGATATAATACGATTTGCGAAGTGTTATGTATTCCTCGTCTGCACTTCAAATGAATGTAAATGCGACACTTCCTTGTAGGGAAATAGCGTTTGCAGATGTCAACCTATCGTAGCAATAGAGTTCTAATGCTTCTTAAAACGCGATATCGCATCTCATCTCTATGTTTCATGGTAAGATATAATACGATTTGCGAAGTGTTATGTATTCCTCGTCTACACTTCAAATGAATGTAAATGCGACACTTCCTTGCAAGGAAATAGCGTTTGCAGATGTCTACGTATCGAAGCAATAGGGTTCAAATGCTTCTTAAAACGCGATATCGCATCTCATTTCTATGTTTCATGGTAAGATATAATATGAATTGCGAAGTGTCATGTATACCTCGTCTACACTTCAAATGAATGTAAATGCGACACTTCCTTGCAAGGAAATAGCGTTTGCGAATGTCTACCTATCGTAGCAATAGTGTTCTAATGCTGCTTAAAACGCGATATCGCATCTCATTTCTATGTTTCATGGTAAGATATAATATGATTTGCGAAGTGTCATGTATTCCTCGTCTACACTTCAAGTGAATGTAAATGCGACACTTACTTGCAAGGAATTAGCGTTGCAGATGTCTAGGTATCGTAGCAATAGAGTTCTAATGCTTCTTAAAACGCGATATCGCATCTCATTTCTATGTTTCATGGTAAGATATAATATGAATTGCGAAGTGTCATGTATACCTCGTCTACACTTCAAATGAATGTAAATGCGACACTTCCTTGCAAGGAAATAGCGTTTGCGAATGTCTACCTATCGTAGCAATAGTGTTCTAATGCTTCTTAAAACGCGATATCGCATCTCATCTCTATGTTTCATGGTAAGATATAATACGATTTGCGAAGTGTTATGTATTCCTCGTCTACACTTCAAATGAATGTAAATGCGACACTTCCTTGCAAGGAAATAGCGTTTGCAGATGTCTACGTATCGAAGAAATAGGGTTCAAATGCTTCTTAAAACGCGATATCGCATCTCATTTCTATGTTTCATGGTAAGATATATTATGATTTGCGAAGTGTTATGTATTCCTCGTCTACACTTCAAATGAATGTAAATGCGACACTTACTTGCAAGGAAATAGCGTTTGCAGATGTCTACGTATCGTAGCAATAGAGTTCTTATGATTCTTAAAACGCGATATCGCATCTCATTTCTATGTTTCATGGTAAGATATAATGTGATTTGCGAAGTGTTATGTATTCCTCGTCTACACTTCAAATGAATGTAAATGCGACACTTCCTTGCAAGGAAATAGCGTTTGCAGATGTCTACGTATTGTAGCAATGGAGTTCTAATGCTGCTTAAAACGCGATATCGCATCTCATTTCTATGTTTCAAGGTAAGATATAATATGATTTGCGATGTGTTATGCATTCCTCGTCTACGATTCAAATGAATGTAAATGCGACACTTCCTTGCAAGGAAATAGCGTTTGCAGATGTCTACGTATCGTAGCAATAGAGATCAAATGCTTCTTAAAACGCGATATCGCATCTCATTTCTATGTTTCATGGTAAGATATAATATGAATTGCGAAGTGTCATGTATACCTCGTCTACACTTCAAATGAATGTAAATGCGACACTTCCTTGCAAGGAAATAGCGTTTGCGAATGTCTACCTATCGTAGCAATAGTGTTCTAATGCTGCTTAAAACGCGATATCGCATCTCATTTCTATGTTTCATGGTAAGATATAATATGATTTGCGAAGTGTCATGTATTCCTCGTCTACACTTCAAGTGAATGTAAATGCGACACTTACTTGCAAGGAATTAGCGTTGCAGATGTCTAGGTATCGTAGCAATAGAGTTCTAATGCTTCTTAAAACGCGATATCGCATCTCATTTCTATGTTTCATGGTAAGATATAATACGATTTGCGAAGTGTTATGTATTCCTCGTCTGCACTTCAAATGAATGTAAATGCGACACTTCCTTGTAGGGAAATAGCGTTTGCAGATGTCAACCTATCGTAGCAATAGAGTTCTAATGCTTCTTAAAACGCGATATCTCATCTCATTTCTATGTTTCATGGTAAGATATAATATGATTTGCGAAGTGTCATGTATTCCTCGTCTACACTTCAAATGAATGTGAATGCGACACTTCCTTGCAAGGAAATAGCGTTTGCGAATGTCTACCTATCGTAGCAATAGTGTTCTAATGCTTCTTAAAACGCAGTATCGCATCTCATTTCTATGTTTCATGGTAAGATATATTATGATTTGCGAAGTGTTATGTATTCCTCGTCTACACTTCAAATGAATGTAAATGCGACACTTCCTTGCAAGGAAATAGCGTTTGCAGATGTCTGCCTATCATAGCAATAGTGTTCTAATGCTTCTTAAAACGCGATATCGCATCTCATCTCTATGTTTCATGGTAAGATATAATATGATTTGCGAAGTGTTATGTATTCCTCGTCTACACTTCAAATGAGTGTAAATGCGACACTTCCTTGCAAGGAAATAGCGTTTGCAGATGTCTACGAATCGAAGCAATAGAGTTCAAATGCTTCTTAAAACGCGATATCGCATCTCATTTCTATGTTTCATGGTAAGATATATTATGATTTGCGAAGTGTTATGTATTCCTCGTCTACACTTCAAATGAATGTAAATGCGACATTTCCCTGCAGGGAAATAGCGTTTACAGATGTCTACGTATCGTAGCAATGGAGTTCTTATGATTCTTAAAACGCGATATCACATCTCATTTCTATGTTTCATGGTAAGATATAATGTGATTTGCGAAGTGTTATGTATTCCTCGTCTACACTTCAAATGAATGTGAATGCGACACTTCCTTGCAAGGAAATAGCGTTTGCGAATGTCTACCTATCGTAGCAATAGTGTTCTAATGCTTCTTAAAACGCGATATCGCATCTCATCTCTATGTTTCATGGTAAGATATAATACGATTTGCGAAGTGTTATGTATTCCTCGTCTACACTTCAAATGAATGTAAATGCGACACTTCCTTGCAAGGAAATAGCGTTTGCAGATGTCTACGTATCGAAGCAATAGGGTTCAAATGCTTCTTAAAACGCGATATCGCATCTCATTTCTATGTTTCATGGTAAGATATATTATGATTTGCGAAGTGTTATGTATTCCTCGTCTACACTTCAATTGAATGTAAATGCGACACTTACTTGCAAGGAAATAGCGTTTGCAGATGTCTACGTATCGTAGCAATAGAATTCTTATGATTTTTAAAACGCGATATCGCATCTCATTTCTATGTTTCATGGTAAGATATAATATGATTTGCGAAGTGTTATGTATTCCTCGTCTACACTTCAAATGAATGTGAATGCGAAACTTCCTCGCTAGGAAATAGCGTTTGCAGATGTCTACGTATCGTAGCAATAGATTTCTAATGCTTCTTAAAACGCGATATCGCATCTCATTTCTATGTTTCATGGTAAGATATAATATGAATTGCGAAGTGTCATGTATACCTCGTCTACACTTCAAATGAATGTAAATGCGACACTTCCTTGCAAGGAAATAGCGTTTGCGAATGTCTATCTATCGTAGCAATAGTGTTCTAATGCTGCTTAAAACGCGATATCGCATCTCATTTCTATGTTTCATGGTAAGATATAATATGATTTGCGAAGTGTCATGTATTCCTCGTCTACACTTCAAGTGAATGTAAATGCGACACTTACTTGCAAGGAATTAGCGATGCAGATGTCTAGGAATCGTAGCAATAGAGTTCTAATGCTTCATAAAACGCGATATCGCATCTCATTTCTATGTTTCATGGTAAGATATAATATGATTTGCGAAGTGTTATGTATTCCTCGTCTACACTTCAAATGAATGTAAATGCGACACTTCCTTGCAAGGAAATAGCGTTTGCAGATGTATACGTATCGTAGCAATATAGTTCTTATGATTCTTAAAACGCGATATCGCATCTCATTTCTATGTTTCATGGTAAGGTATAATATGATTTGCGAAGTGTTATGTATTCCTCGTCTGCACTTCAAATGAATGTAAATGCGACACTTCCTTGTAAGGAAATAGCGTTTGCAGATGTCAACCTATCGTAGCAATAGAGTTCTAATGCTTCTTAAAACGTGATATCTCATCTCATTTCTATGTTTCATGGTAAGATATAATATGATTTGCGAAGTGTCATGTATTCCTCGTCTACACTTCAAATGAATGTGAATGCGACACTTCCTTGCAAGGAAATAGCGTTTGCGAATGTCTACCTATCGTAGCAATAGTGTTCTAATGCTTCTTAAAACGCGGTATCGCATCTCATTTCTATGTTTCATGGTAAGATATATTATGATTTGCGAAGTGTTATGTATTCCTCGTCTACACTTCAAATGAATGTAAATGCGACACTTCCTTGCAAGGAAATAGCGTTTGCAGATGTCTACGTATCGTAGCAATAGAGTTCAAATGCTTCTTAAAACGCGATATCGCATCTCATTTCTATGTTTCATGGTAAGATATAATATGATTTGCGAAGTGTTATGTATTCCTCGTCTACACTTCAAATGAATGTAAATGCGACACTTCCCTGCAGGGAAATAGCGTTTACAGATGTCTACGTATCGTAGCAATAGAGTTCTTATGATTCTTAAAACGCGATATCACATCTCATTTCTATGTTTCATGGTAAGATATAATGTGATTTGCGAAGTGTTATGTATTCCTCGTCTACACTTCAAATGAATGTAAATGCGACACTTCCTTGCAAGGCAATAGCGTTTGCAGATGTCTACGTATCGTAGCAATAGAGTTCTTATGATTCTTAAAACGCGATATCGCATCTCATTTCTATGTTTCATGGTAAGGTATAATATGATTTGCGAAGTGTTATGTATTCCTCGTCTACACTTCAAATGAATGTTAATGCGACACTTCCTTGTAAGGGAATAGCGTTTGCAAATGTCAACCTATCGTAGCAATAGAGTTCTAATGCTTCTTAAAACGCGATATCTCATCTCATTTCTATGTTTCATGGTAAGATATAATATGATTTGCGAAGTGTCATGTATTCCTCGTCTACACTTCATGTGAATGTAAATGCGACACTTACTTGCAAGGAATTAGCGATGCAGATGTCTAGGTATCGTAGCAATAGAGTTCTAATGCTTCTTAAAACGCGATATCGCATCTCATTTCTATGTTTCATGGTAAGATATAATACGATTTGCGAAGTGTTATGTATTCCTCGTCTACACTTCAAATGAATGTAAATGCGACACTTCCTTGCAAGGAAAAACCGTTTGCAGATGTATACGTATCGTAGCAATAGAGTTCTTATGATTCTTAAAACGCGATATCGCAACTCATTTCTATGTTTCATGGTAAGGTATAATATGATTTGCGAAGTGTTATGTATTCCTCGTCTGCACTTCAAATGAATGTAAATGCGACACTTCCTTGTAAGGAAATAGCGTTTGCAAATGTCAACCTATCGTAGCAATAGAGTTCTAATGCTTCTTAAAACGCGATATCTCATCTCATTTCTATGTTTCATGGTAAGATATAATATGATTTGCGAAGTGTCATGTATTCCTCGTCTACACTTCTAATGAATGTGAATGCGACACTTCCTTGCAAGGAAATAGCGTTTGCGAATGTCTACCTATCGTAGCAATAGTGTTCTAATGCTTCTTAAAACGCGGTATCGCATCTCATTTCTATGTTTCATGGTAAGATATATTATGATTTGCGAAGTGTTATGTATTCCTCGTCTACACTTCAAATGAATGTAAATGCGACACTTCCTTGCAAGGAAATAGCGTTTGCAGATGTCTACGTATCGTAGCAATAGAGTTCAAATGCTTCTTAAAATGCGATATCGCATCTCATTTCTATGTTTCATGGTAAGATATAATATGATTTGCGAAGTGTTATGTATTCCTCGTCTACACTTCAAATGAATGTAAATGCGACACTTCCTTGCAAGGAAATAGCGTTTGCGAATGTCTGCCTATCATAGCAATAGTGTTCTAATGCTTCTTAAAACGCGATATCGCATCTCATCTCTATGTTTCATGGTAAGATATAATATGATTTGCGAAGTGTTATGTATTCCTCGTCTACACTTCAAATGAATGTAAATGCGACACTTCCTTGCAAGGAAATAGCGTTTGCAGATTTCTACGAATCGAAGCAATAGAGTTCAAATGCTTCTTACAACGCGATATCGCATCTCATTTCTATGTTTCATGGTAAGATATATTATGATTTGCGAAGTGTTATGTATTCCTCGTCTACACTTCAAATGAATGTAAATGCGACACTTCCCTGCAGGGAAATAGCGTTTACAGATGTCTACGTATCGTAGCAATAGAGTTCTTATGATTCTTAAAACGCGATATCACATCTCATTTCTATGTTTCATGGTAAGATATAATGTGATTTGCGAAGTGTTATGTATTCCTCGTCTACACTTCAAATGAATGTGAATGCGACACTTCCTTGCAAGGAAATAGCGTTTGCGAATGTCTACCTATCGTAGCAATAGTGTTCTAATGCTTCTTAAAACGCGATATCGCATCTCATCTCTATGTTTCATGGTAAGATATAATACGATTTGCGAAGTGTTATGTATTCCTCGTCTACACTTCAAATGAATGTAAATGCGACACTTCCTTGCAAGGAAATAGCGTTTGCAGATGTCTACGTATCGAAGCAATAGTGTTCAAATGCTTCTTAAAACGCGATATCGCATCTCATTTCTATGTTTCATGGTAAGATATATTATGATTTGCGAAGTGTTATGTATTCCTCGTCTACACTTCAAATGAATGTAAATGCCACACTTACTTGCAAGGAAATAGCGTTTGCAGATGTCTACGTATCGTAGCAATAGAACTCTTATGATTCTTAAAACGCGATATCGCATCTCATTTCTATGTTTCATGGTAAGATATAATATGATTTGCGAAGTGTTATGTATTCCTCGTCTACACTTCAAATGAATGTGAATGCGAAACTTCCTCGCTAGGAAATAGCGTTTGCAGATGTCTACGTATCGTAGCAATAGATTTCTAATGCTTCTTAAAACGCGATATCGCATCTCATTTCTATGTTTCATGGTAAGATATAATATGAATTGCGAAGTGTCATGTATACCTCGTCTACACTTCAAATGAATGTAAATGCGACACTTCCTTGCAAGGAAATAGCGTTTGCGAATGTCTATCTATCGTAGCAATAGTGTTCTAATGCTGCTTAAAACGTGATATCGCATCTCATTTCTATGTTTCATGGTAAGATATAATATGATTTGCGAAGTGTTATGCATTCCTCGTCTACGATTCAAATGAATGTAAATGCGACACTTCCTTGCAAGGAAATAGCGTTTGCAGATGTCTACGTATCGTAGCAATAGTGTTCTAATGCTTCTTAAAACGCGATATCGCATCTCATTTCTATGTTTCATGGTAAGATATAATATGATTTGCGAAGTGTCATGTATTCCTCGTCTACACTTCAAATGAATGTAAATGCGACACTTCCTTGCAAGGAAATAGCGTTTGCAAACGTCTACCTACCGTAGCAATAGAGTTCTAATGCTTCTTAAAACGCGATATCGCATCTGATTTCTATATTTCATGGTATGGTATAATATGATTTGCGAAGTGTTATGTATTCCTCGTCTACACTTCAAATGAATGTAAATGCGACACTTCCTTGTAAGGAAATAGCGTTTGCATATTTCTACCTATCGTAGCAATAGAGTTCTAATGCTTCTTAAAACGCGATATCGCATCTCATTTCTATGTTTCATGGTAAGATATAATATGATTTGCGAAGTGTCATGTATTCCTTGCCTACACTTCAAATGAATGTAAATGCGACAGTTCCTTGGTAGGAAATAGCGTTTGCAGATGTCTAGCTATCGTAGCAATAGAGTTCTTATGATTCTTAAAACGCGATATCGCATCTCATTTCTATGTTTCATGGTAAGATATAATATGATTTGCGAAGTGTTATGTATTCCTCGTCTACACTTCAAATGAATGTTAATGCGACACTTCCTTGTAAGGGAATAGCGTTTGCAGATGTCTACGTATCGTAGCAATAGAGATCAAATTCTTCTTAAAACGCGATATCGCATCTCATTTCTATGTTTCAAGGTAAGGTATAATATGATTTGCGAAGTGTTATGTATTCCTCGTCTGCACATCAAATGAATGTAAATGCGACACTTCCTTGTAAGGAAATAGCGTTTGCAAATGTCAACCTATCGTAGCAATAGAGTTCTAATGCTTCTTAAAACGCGGTATCGCATCACATTTCTATGTTTCATGGTAAGATATATTATAATTTGCGAAGTGTTATGTATTCCTCGTCTACACTTCAAATGAATGTAAATGCGACACTTACTTGCATGGAAATAGCGTTTGCAGATGTCTACGTATCGTAGCAATAGAGATCAAATGCTTCTTAAAACGCGATATCGCATCTCATTTCTATGTTTCATGGTAAGATATAATATGATTTGCGAAGTGTTATGTATTTCTCGTCTACACTTCAAATGAATGTAAATGCGACACTACCTTGCTAGGAAATAGCGTCTGCAGATGTCCAGGTATCGCAGCAATAGAGTTCTAATGCTTCTTAAAACGCGATATCGCATCTCATTTCTATGTTTCATGTAAGATATAATATGATTTGCGAAGTGTCATGTATTCCTCGTCCACACTTCGAATGAATGTAAATGCGACACTTCGTTGCAAGGAAATAGCGTTTGCGAATATCCATCTATCGTAGCAATAGTGTTCCAATGCTTCTTAAAACGCGATATCGCATCTCATTTCTATGTTTAATGGTAAGATATAATATGATTTGCGATGTGTTATGCATTCCTCGTCTACGATTCAAATGAATGTAAATGCGACACTTCCTTGCAAGGAAATAGCGTTTGCAGATGTCTACGTATCGTAGCAATAGAGTTCTTATGATTCTTAAAGCGCGATATCACATCTCATTTCTATGTTTCATGGTAAGATATAATATGATTAGCGAAGTGTTATGTATTCCTCGTCTACACTTCAAATGAATGTGAATGCGACACTTCCTTGCAAGGAAATAGAGTTTGCGAATGTCTACCTATCGTAGCAATAGTGTTCTAATGCCTCTTAAAACGCGATATCGCATCTCATTTCTATGTTTCATGGTAAGATATATTATGATTTGCGAAGTGTTATGTATTCCTCGTCTACACTTCAAATGAATGTAAATGCGACACTTACTTGCAAGGAAATAGCGTTTGCAGATGTCTACGTATCGTAGCAATAGAGTTCTTATGATTCTTAAAACGCGATATCGCTTCTCATTTCTATGTTTCATGGTAAGATATAATATGATTAGCGAAGTGTTATGTATTCCTCGTCTACACTTCAAATGAATGTGAATGCGACACTTCCTTGCAAGGAAATAGAGTTTGCGAATGTCTACCTATCGTAGCAATAGTGTTCTAATGCTTCTTAAAAACGCGATATCGCATCTCATTTCTATGTTTCATGGTAAGATATATTATGATTTGCGAAGTGTTATGTATTCCTCGTCTACACTTCAAATGAATGTAAATGCGACACTTACTTGCAAGGAAATAGCGTTTGCAGATGTCTACGTATCGTAGCAATAGAGTTCTTATGATTCTTAAAACGCGATATCGCTTCTCATTTCTATGTTTCATGGTAAGGTATAATATGATTAGCGAAGGTGTTATGTATTCCTCGTCTACACTTCAAATGAATGTGAATGCGACACTTCCTTGCAAGGAAATAGCGTTTGCGAATGTCTACCTATCATAGAAATAGTGTTCTAATGCTTCTTAAAAACGCGATATCGCATCTCATTTCTATGTTTCATGGTAAGATAAAATATGATTTGCGAAGTGTCATGTATTCCTCGTCTACACTTCAAATGAATGTAAATGCGACACTTCCTTGCAGGGAAATAGCGTTTGCAAACGTCTACCTACCGTAGCAATAGAGTTCTAATGCTTCTTAAAACGCGATATCGCATCTCATTTCTATATTTCATGGTAAGATATAATATGTTTTGCGAAGTGTTATGTATTCCTCGTCTACACTTCAAATGAATGTAAATGAGACACTTCCTTGCAAGGAAATATCGTTTGCAGATGTCTACGTATCGTAGCAATAGATTTCTTATGATTCTTAAAACGCGATATCGCATCTCATTTCTATGTTTCATGGTAAGGTATAATATGATTTGCGAAGTGTTATGTATTCCTCGTCTACACTTCAAATGAAAGTAAATGCGACACTTCCTTGCTAGGAAATAGCGTCTGCAGATGTCTAGGTATCGTAGCAATAGAGTTCTAATGCTTCATAAAACGCGATATCGCATCACATTTCTATGTTCATGGTAAGATATAATATTCATTGCGAAGTGTTATGCATTCCTCGTATACGACTGAAATGAATGTAAATGCGACACTTCCTTGCAAGGAAATAGCGTTTGCAGATGTCTACGTATCGTAGCAATAGAGTTCAAATGCTTCTTAAAAACGCGATATCGCATCTCATTTCTATGTTTCATGGTAAGATATAATATGATTTGCGAAGTGTTATGTATTCCTCGTCTACACTTCAAGTGAATGTAAATGCGACACTTCCTTGCAAGGAAATAGCGCTTGCAAACGTCTACATACCGTAGCAATAGAGTTCTAATGCTTCTTAAAACGCGATATCGCATCTCATTTCTATATTTCATGGTAAGATATAATATGATTTGCGAAGTGTTATGTATTCCTCGTCTACACTTCAAATGAATGTAAATGAGACACTTCCTTGCAAGGAAATATCGTTTGCAGATGTCTACGTATCGTAGCAATAGAGTTCTAATGCTTCATAAAACGCGATATCGCATCACATTTCTATGTTTCATGGTAAGATATAATATTCATTGCGAAGTGTTATGCATTCCTCGTCTACGATTGAAATGAATGTAAATGCGACACTTCTTTGCAAGGAAATAGCGTTTGCAGATGTCTACGTATCGTAGCAATAGAGTTCAAATGCTTCTTAAAACGCGATATCGCATCTCATTTCTATGTTTCATGGTAAGATATAATATGATTTGCGAAGTGTTATGTATTCCTCGTCTACACTTCAAATGAATGTAAATGCGACACTTCCTTGCAAGGAAATAGCGTTTGCGAATGTCTACCTATCATAGCAATAGAGTTCTAATGCTTCTTAAAACGCGATATCGCATCTGATTTCTATATTTCATGGTAAGGTATAATATGATTTGCGAAGTGTTATGTATTCCTCGTCTACACTTCAAATGAATGTAAATGCGACACTTCCTTGCATGGAAATAGCGTTTGCAGATGTCTACGTATCGTAGCAATAGAGATCAAATGCTTCTTAAAACGCGATATCGCATCTCATTTCTATATTTCATGGTAAGATATAATATGTTTTGCGAAGTGTTATGTATTCCTCGTCTACACTTCAAATGAATGTAAATGAGACACTTCCTTGCAAGGAAATATCGTTTGCAGATGTCTACGTATCGTAGCAATAGATTTCTTATGATTCTTAAAACGCGATATCGCATCTCATTTCTATGTTTCATGGTAAGGTATAATATGATTTGCGAAGTGTTATGTATTCCTCGTCTACACTTCAAATGAAGTAAATGCGACACTTCCTTGCTAGGAAATAGCGTCTGCAGATGTCTAGGTATCGTAGCAATAGAGTTCTAATGCTTCACAAAACGCGATATCGCATCACATTTCTATGTTTCATGGTAAGATATAATATTCATTGCGAAGTGTTATGCATTCCTCGTATACGACTGAAATGAATGTAAATGCGACACTTCCTTGCAAGGAAATAGCGTTTGCAGATGTCTACGTATCGTAGCAATAGAGTTCAAATGCTTCTTAAAACGCGATATCGCATCTCATTTCTATGTTTCATGGTAAGATATAATATGATTTGCGAAGTGTTATGTATTCCTCGTCTACACTTCAAGTGAATGTAAATGCGACACTTCCTTGCAAGGAAATAGCGCTTGCAAAACGTCTACATACCGTAGCAATAGAGTTCTAATGCTTCTTAAAACGCGATATCGCATCTCATTTCTATATTTCATGGTAAGATATAATATGATTTGCGAAGTGTTATGTATTCCTCGTCTACACTTCAAATGAATGTAAATGAGACACTTCCTTGCAAGGAAATATCGTTTGCAGATGTCTACGTATCGTAGCAATAGAGTTCTAATGCTTCATAAAACGCGATATCGCATCACATTTCTATGTTTCATGGTAAGATATAATATTCATTGCGAAGTGTTATGCATTCCTCGTCTACGATTGAAATGAATGTAAATGCGACACTTCCTTGCATGGAAATAGCGTTTGCAGATGTCTACGTATCGTAGCAATAGAGATCAAATGCTTCTTAAAACGCGATATCGCATCTCATTTCTATGTTTCATGGTAAGATATAATATGATTTGCGAAGTGTTATGTATTTCTCGTCTACACTTCAAATGAATGTAAATGCGACACTTACTTGCAAGGAAATAGCGTTTGCAGATGTCTACGTATCGTAGCAATAGAGTTCTTATGATTCTTAAAACGCGATATCGCTTCTCATTTCTATGTTTCATGGTAAGATATAATATGATTAGCGAAGTGTTATGTATTCCTCGTCTACACTTCAAATGAATGTGAATGCGACACTTCCTTGCAAGGAAATAGAGTTTGCGAATGTCTACCTATCGTAGCAATAGTGTTCTAATGCTTCTTAAAACGCGATATCGCATCTCATTTCTATGTTTCATGGTAAGATATATTATGATTTGCGAAGTGTTATGTATTCCTCGTCTACACTTCAAATGAATGTAAATGCGACACTTACTTGCAAGGAAATAGCGTTTGCAGATGTCTACGTATCGTAGCAATAGAGTTCTTATGATTCTTAAAACGCGATATCGCTTCTCATTTCTATGTTTCATGGTAAGGTATAATATGATTAGCGAAGTGTTATGTATTCCTCGTCTACACTTCAAATGAATGTGAATGCGACACTTCCTTGCAAGGAAATAGCGTTTGCGAATGTCTACCTATCATAGAAATAGTGTTCTAATGCTTCTTAAAACGCGATATCGCATCTCATTTCTATGTTTCATGGTAAGATAAAATATGATTTGCGAAGTGTCATGTATTCCTCGTCTACACTTCAAATGAATGTAAATGCGACACTTCCTTGCAGGGAAATAGCGTTTGCAAACGTCTACCTACCGTAGCAATAGAGTTCTAATGCTTCTTAAACGCGATATCGCATCTCATTTCTATATTTCATGGTAAGATATAATATGTTTTGCGAAGTGTTATGTATTCCTCGTCTACACTTCAAATGAATGTAAATGAGACACTTCCTTGCAAGGAAATATCGTTTGCAGATGTCTACGTATCGTAGCAATAGATTTCTTATGATTCTTAAAACGCGATATCGCATCTCATTTCTATGTTTCATGGTAAGGTATAATATGATTTGCGAAGTGTTATGTATTCCTCGTCTACACTTCAAATGAAAGTAAATGCGACACTTCCTTGCTAGGAAATAGCGTCTGCAGATGTCTAGGTATCGTAGCAATAGAGTTCTAATGCTTCATAAAACGCGATATCGCATCACATTTCTATGTTTCATGGTAAGATATAATATTCATTGCGAAGTGTTATGCATTCCTCGTATACGACTGAAATGAATGTAAATGCGACACTTCCTTGCAAGGAAATAGCGTTTGCAGATGTCTACGTATCGTAGCAATAGAGTTCAAATGCTTCTTAAAACGCGATATCGCATCTCATTTCTATGTTTCATGGTAAGATATAATATGATTTGCGAAGTGTTATGTATTCCTCGTCTACACTTCAAGTGAATGTAAATGCGACACTTCCTTGCAAGGAAATAGCGCTTGCAAACGTCTACATACCGTAGCAATAGAGTTCTAATGCTTCTTAAAACGCGATATCGCATCTCATTTCTATATTTCATGGTAAGATATAATATGATTTGCGAAGTGTTATGTATTCCTCGTCTACACTTCAAATGAATGTAAATGAGACACTTCCTTGCAAGGAAATATCGTTTGCAGATGTCTACGTATCGTAGCAATAGAGTTCTAATGCTTCATAAAACGCGATATCGCATCACATTTCTATGTTTCATGGTAAGATATAATATTCATTGCGAAGTGTTATGCATTCCTCGTCTACGATTGAAATGAATGTAAATGCGACACTTCTTTGCAAGGAAATAGCGTTTGCAGATGTCTACGTATCGTAGCAATAGAGTTCAAATGCTTCTTAAAACGCGATATCGCATCTCATTTCTATGTTTCATGGTAAGATATAATATGATTTGCGAAGTGTTATGTATTCCTCGTCTACACTTCAAATGAATGTAAATGCGACACTTCCTTGCAAGGAAATAGCGTTTGCGAATGTCTACCTATCATAGCAATAGAGTTCTAATGCTTCTTAAAACGCGATATCGCATCTGATTTCTATATTTCATGGTAAGGTATAATATGATTTGCGAGGTGTTATGTATTCCTCGTCTACACTTCAAATGAATGTAAATGCGACACTTCCTTGTAAGGAAATAGCGTTTGCAGATGTCTACCTATCGTAGCAATAGAGTTCTAATGCTTCTTAAAACGCGATATCGCATCTCATTTCTATGTTTCATGGTAAGATATAATATGATTTGCGAAGTGTCATGTATTCCTTGCCTACACTTCAAATGAATGTAAATGCGACAGTTCCTTGGTAGGAAATAGCGTTTGCAGATGTCTAGCTATCGTAGCAATAGATTTGTAATGCTTCTTAAAACGCGATATCGCATCTCATTTCTATGTTTCATGGTAAGATATAATATGATTTGCGAAGTGTCATGTATTCCTCGTCTACACTTCAAGTGAATGTAAATGCGACACTTACTTGCAAGGAATTAGCGATGCAGATGTCTACGTATCGTAGCAATAGAGTTCTTATGATTCTTAAAGCGCGATATCGCATCTCATTTCTATGTTTCATGGTAAGGTATAATATGATTTGCGAAGTGTTATGTATTCCTCGTCTGCACTTCAATGAATGTAAATGCGACACTTCCTTGTAAGGAAATAGCGTTTGCAGATGTCAACCTATCGTAGCAATAGAGTTCTAATGCTTCTTAAAACGCGATATCTCATCTCATTTCTATGTTTCATGGTAAGATATAATATGATTTGCGAAGTGTCATGTATTCCTCGTCTACACTTCAAATGAATGTGAATGCGACACTTCCTTGCAAGGAAATAGCGTTTGCGAATGTCTACCTATCGTAGCAATAGTGTTCTAATGCTTCTTAAAACGCGGTATCGCATCTCATTTCTATGTTTCATGGTAAGATATATTATGCTTTGCGAAGTGTTATGTATTCCTCGTCTACACTTCAAATGAATGTAAATGCGACACTTACTTGCAAGGAAATAGCGTTTGTAGATGTCTACGTATCGTAGCAATAGAGTTCTTATGATTCTTAGAACGCGATATCGCATCTCATTTCTATGTTTCATGGTAAGATATAATATGATTTGCGAAGTGTCATGTATTCCTCGTCTACACTTCAAGTGAATGTAAATGCGACACTTACTTGCAAGGAATTAGCGATGCAGATGTCTAGGTATCGTAGCAATAGAGTTCTAATGCTTCTTAAAACGCGATATCGCATCTCATTTCTATGTTTCATGGTAAGATATAATATGATTTGCGAAGTGTTATGTATTCCTCGTCTACACTTCAAATGAATGTAAATGCGACACTTCCTTGCAAGGAAATAGCGTTTGCAGATGTCTACGTATCGTAGCAATAGAGTTCTTATGATTCTTAAAACGCGATATCGCATCTCATTTCTATGTTTCAAGGTAAGGTATAATATGATTTGCGAAGTGTTATGTATTCCTCGTCTGCACATCAAATGAATGTAAATGCGACACTTCCTTGTAAGGAAATAGCGTTTGCAAATGTCAACCTATCGTAGCAATAGAGTTCTAATGCTTCTTAAAACGCGATATCGCATCACATTTCTATGTTTCATGGTAAGATATAATATTCATTGCGAAGTGTTATGCATTCCCTCGTATACGACTGAAATGAATGTAAATGCGACACTTCCTTGCAAGGAAATAGCGTTTGCAGATGTCTACGTATCGTAGCAATAGAGTTCAAATGCTTCTTAAAACGCGATATCGCATCTCATTTCTATGTTTCATGGTAAGATATATTATGATTTGCGAAGTGTTATGTATTCCTCGTCTACACTTCAAGTGAATGTAAATGCGACACTTCCTTGCAAGGAAATAGCGCTTGCAAAACGTCTACCTACCGTAGCAATAGAGTCCTAATGCTTCTTAAAACGCGATATCGCATCTCATTTCTATATTTCATGGTAAGATATAATATGATTTGCGAAGTGTTATGTATTCCTCGTCTACACTTCAATGAATGTAAATGAGACACTTCCTTGCAAGGAAATATCGTTTGCAGATGTCTACGTATCGTAGCAATAGAGTTTCAAATGCTTCTTAAACGCGATATCGCATCTCATTTCTATGTTTCATGGTAAGATATAATATGATTTGCGAAGTGTTATGTATTCCTCGTCTACACTTCAAGTGAATGTAAATGCGACACTTCCTTGCAAGGAAATAGCGTTTGCGAATGTCTACCTATCGTAGCAATAGTGTTCTAATGCTTTTTAAAACGCGGTATCGCATCTCATTTCTATGTTTCATGGTAAGATATATTATAATTTGCGAAGTGTTATGTATTCCTCGTCTACACTTCAAATGAATGTAAATGCGACACTTACTTGCAAGGAAATAGCGTTTGCAGATGTCTACGTATCGTAGCAATAGAGATCAAATGCTTCTTAAAACGCGATATCGCATCTCATTTCTATGTTTCATGGTAAGATATAATATGATTTGCGAAGTGTTATGTATTCCTCGTCTACACTTCAAATGAATGTGAATGCGACACTTCCTTGCAAGGAAATAGAGTTTGCGAATGTCTACCTATCGTAGCAATAGTGTTCTAATGCTTCTTAAAACGCGATATCGCATCTCATTTCTATGTTTCATGGTAAGATATATTATGATTTGCGAAGTGTTATGTATTCCTCGTCTACACTTCAAATGAATGTAAATGCGACACTTACTTGCAAGGAAATAGCGTTTGCAGGATGTCTACGTATCGTAGCAATAGAGTTCTTATGATTCTTAAAACGCGATATCGCATCTCATTTCTATGTTTCAAGGTAAGGTATAATATGATTTGCGAAGTGTTATGTATTCCTCGTCTGCACATCAAATGAATGTAAATGCGACACTTCCTTGTAAGGAAATAGCGTTTGCAAATGTCAACCTATCGTAGCAATAGAGTTCTAATGCTTCTTAAAACGCGATATCGCATCACATTTCTATGTTTCATGGTAAGATATAATATTCATTGCGAAGTGTTATGCATTCCTCGTATACGACTGAAATGAATGTAAATGCGACACTTCCTTGCAAGGAAATAGCGTTTGCAGATGTCTACGTATCGTAGCAATAGAGTTCAAATGCTTCTTAAAACGCGATATCGCATCTCATTTCTATGTTTCATGTAAGATATAATTTGATTTGCGAAGTGTCATGTATTCCTCGTCCACACTTCAAATGAATGTAAATGCGACACTTCGTTGCAAGGAAATAGCGTTTGCGAATATGCATCTATCGTAGCAATAGTGTTCCAATGCTTCTTAAAACGCGATATCGCATCTCATTTCTATGTTTCATGGTAAGATATAATATGATTTGCGAAGTGTTATGCATTCCTCGTATACGACTGAAATGAATGTAAATGCGACACTTCCTTGCAAGGAAATAGCGTTTGCAGATGTCTACGTATCGTAGCAATAGAGTTCTAATGCTTCATAAAACGCGATATCGCATCACATTTCTATGTTTCATGGTAAGATATAATATGATTTGCGAAGTGTTATGTATTCCTCGTCTACACTTCAAATGAATGTAAATGCGACACTACCTTGCTAGGAAATAGCGTCTGCAGATGTCTAGGTATCGCAGCAATAGAGTTCTAATGCATCTTAAAACGCGATATCGCATCTCATTTCTATGTTTCATGTAAGATATAATATGATTTGCGAAGTGTCATGTATTCCTCGTCCACACTTCAAATGAATGTAAATGCGACACTTCGTTGCAAGGAAATAGCGTTTGCGAATATCCATCTATCGTAGCAATAGTGTTCTAATGCTTCTTAAAACGCGATATCGCATCTCATTTCTATGTTTCATGGTAAGATGTAATATGATTTGCGAAGTGTTATGCATTCCTCGTATACGACTGAAATGAATGTAAATGCGACACTTCCTTGCAAGGAAATAGCGTTTGCAGATGTCTACGTATCGTAGCAATAGAGTTCTAATGCTTCATAAAACGCGATATCGCATCACATTTCTATGTTTCATGGTAAGATATAATATGATTTGCGAAGTGTTATGTATTCCTCGTCTACACTTCAATGAATGTAAATGCGACACTACCTTGCTAGGAAATAGCGTCTGCAGATGTCTAGGTATCGTAGCAATAGAGTTCAAATGCTTCTTAAAACGCGATATCGCATCTCATTTCTATGTTTCATGTAAGATATAATTTGATTTGCGAAGTGTCATGTATTCCTCGTCCACACTTCAAATGAATGTAAATGCGACACTTCGTTGCAAGGAAATAGCGTTTGCGAATATCCATCTATCGTAGCAATAGTGTTCCAATGCTTCTTAAAACGCGATATCGCATCTCATTTCTATGTTTCATGGTAAGATATAATATGATTTGCGAAGTGTTATGCATTCCTCGTATACGACTGAAATGAATGTAAATGCGACACTTCCTTGCAAGGAAATAGCGTTTGCAGATGTCTACGTATCGTAGCAATAGAGTTCTAATGCTTCATAAAACGCGATATCGCATCACATTTCTATGTTTCATGGTAAGATATAATATGATTTGCGAAGTGTTATGTATTCCTCGTCTACACTTCAAATGAATGTAAATGCGACACTACCTTGCTAGGAAATAGCGTCTGCAGATGTCTAGGTATCGCAGCAATAGAGTTCTAATGCATCTTAAAACGCGATATCGCATCTCATTTCTATGTTTCATGTAAGATATAATATGATTTGCGAAGTGTCATGTATTCCTCGTCCACACTTCAAATGAATGTAAATGCGACACTTCGTTGCAAGGAAATAGCGTTTGCGAATATCCATCTATCGTAGCAATAGTGTTCTAATGCTTCTTAAAACGCGATATCGCATCTCATTTCTATGTTTAATGGTAAGATATAATATGATTTGCGATGTGTTATGCATTCCTCGTCTACGATTCAAATGAATGTAAATGCGACACTTCCTTGCAAGGAAATAGCGTTTGCAGATGTCTACGTATCGTAGCAATAGAGTTCTTATGATTCTTAAAGCGCGATATCACATCTCATTTCTATGTTTCATGGTAAGATATAATATGATTAGCGAAGTGTTATGTATTCCTCGTCTACACTTCAAATGAATGTGAATGCGACACTTCCTTGCAAGGAAATAGAGTTTGCGAATGTCTACCTATCGTAGCAATAGTGTTCTAATGCTTCTTAAAACGCGATATCGCATCTCATTTCTATGTTTCATGGTAAGATATATTATGATTTGCGAAGTGTTATGTATTCCTCGTCTACACTTCAAATGAATGTAAATGCGACACTTACTTGCAAGGAAATAGCGTTTGCAGATGTCTACGTATCGTAGCAATAGAGTTCTTATGATTCTTAAAACGCGATATCGCATCTCATTTCTATGTTTCAAGGTAAGGTATAATATGATTTGCGAAGTGTTATGTATTCCTCGTCTGCACATCAAATGAATGTAAATGCGACACTTCCTTGTAAGGAAATAGCGTTTGCAAATGTCAACCTATCGTAGCAATAGAGTTCTAATGCTTCTTAAAACGCGATATCGCATCACATTTCTATGTTTCATGGTAAGATATAATATTCATTGCGAAGTGTTATGCATTACTCGTATACGACTGAAATGAATGTAAATGCGACACTTCCTTGCAAGGAAATAGCGTTTGCAGATGTCTACGTATCGTAGCAATAGAGTTCAAATGCTTCTTAAAACGCGATATCGCATCTCATTTCTATGTTTCATGTAAGATATAATTTGATTTGCGAAGTGTCATGTATTCCTCGTCCACACTTCAAATGAATGTAAATGCGACACTTCGTTGCAAGGAAATAGCGTTTGCGAATATCCATCTATCGTAGCAATAGTGTTCCAATGCTTCTTAAAACGCGATATCGCATCTCATTTCTATGTTTCATGGTAAGATATAATATGATTTGCGAAGTGTTATGCATTCCTCGTATACGACTGAAATGAATGTAATGCGACACTTCCTTGCAAGGAAATAGCGTTTGCAGATGTCTACGTATCGTAGCAATAGAGTTCTAATGCTTCATAAAACGCGATATCGCATCACATTTCTATGTTTCATGTAAGATATAATATGATTTGCGAAGTGTTATGTATTCCTCGTCTACACTTCAAATGAATGTAAATGCGACACTACCTTGCTAGGAAATAGCGTCTGCAGATGTCTAGGTATCGCAGCAATAGAGTTCTAATGCATCTTAAAACGCGATATCGCATCTCATTTCTATGTTTCATGTAAGATATAATATGATTTGCGAAGTGTCATGTATTCCTCGTCCACACTTCAAATGAATGTAAATGCGACACTTCGTTGCAAGGAAATAGCGTTTGCGAATATCCATCTATCGTAGCAATAGTGTTCTAATGCTTCTTAAAACGCGATATCGCATCTCATTTCTATGTTTAATGGTAAGATATAATATGATTTGCGATGTGTTATGCATTCCTCGTCTACGATTCAAATGAATGTAAATGCGACACTTCCTTGCAAGGAAATAGCGTTTGCAGATGTCTACGTATCGTAGCAATAGAGTTCTTATGATTCTTAAAGCGCGATATCACATCTCATTTCTATGTTTCATGGTAAGATATAATATGATTAGCGAAGTGTTATGTATTCCTCGTCTACACTTCAAATGAATGTGAATGCGACACTTCCTTGCAAGGAAATAGAGTTTGCGAATGTCTACCTATCGTAGCAATAGTGTTCTAATGCTTCTTAAAACGCGATATCGCATCTCATTTCTATGTTTCATGGTAAGATATATTATGATTTGCGAAGTGTTATGTATTCCTCGTCTACACTTCAAATGAATGTAAATGCGACACTTACTTGCAAGGAAATAGCGTTTGCAGATGTCTACGTATCGTAGCAATAGAGTTCTTATGATACTTAAAACGCGATATCGCTTCACATTTCTATGTTTCATGGTAAGATATAATATGATTAGCGAAGTGTTATGTATTCCTCGTCTACACTTCAAATGAATGTGAATGCGACACTTCCTTGCAAGGAAATAGCGTTTGCGAATGTCTACCTATCATAGCAATAGAGTTCTAATGCTTCTTAAAACGCGATATCGCATCTCATTTCTATGTTTCATGGTAAGATAAAATATGATTTGCGAAGTGTCATGTATTCCTCGTCTACACTTCAAATGAATGTAAATGCGACACTTCCTTGCAGGGAAATAGCGTTTGCAAACGTCTACCTACCGTAGCAATAGAGTTCTAATGCTTCTTAAAACGCGATATCGCATCTCATTTCTATATTTCATGGTAAGATATAATATGATTTGCGAAGTGTTATGTATTCCTCGTCTACACTTCAAATGAATGTAAATGAGACACTTCCTTGCAAGGAAATATCGTTTGCATATGTCTACGTATCGTAGCAATAGATTTCTTATGATTCTTAAAACGCGATATCGCATCTCATTTCTATGTTTCATGGTAAGGTATAATATGATTTGCGAAGTGTTATGTATTCCTCGTCTACACTTCAAATGAAAGTAAATGCGACACTTCCTTGCTAGGAAATAGCGTCTGCAGATGTCTAGGTATCGTAGCAATAGAGTTCTAATGCTTCATAAAACGCGATATCGCATCACATTTCTATGTTTCATGGTAAGATATAATATTCATTGCGAAGTGTTATGCATTCCTCGTATACGACTGAAAATGAATGTAAATGCGACACTTCCTTGCAAGGAAATAGCGTTTGCAGATGTCTACGTATCGTAGCAATAGAGTTCAAATGCTTCTTAAAACGCGATATCGCATCTCATTTCTATGTTTCATGGTAAGATATAATATGATTTGCGAAGTGTTATGTATTCCTCGTCTACACTTCAAGTGAATGTAAATGCGACACTACCTTGCTAGGAAATAGCGTCTGCAGATGTCTAGGTATCGCAGCAATAGAGTTCTAATGCATCTTAAAACGCGATATCGCATCTCATTTCTATGTTTCATGTAAGATATAATATGATTTGCGAAGTGTCATGTATTCCTCGTCCACACTTCAAATGAATGTAAATGCGACACTTCGTTGCAAGGAAATAGCGTTTGCGAATATCCATCTATCGTAGCAATAGTGTTCTAATGCTTCATAAAACGCGATATCGTATCACATTTCTATGTTTCATGGTAAGATATAATATTCATTGCGAAGTGTTATGCATTCCTCGTCTACGATTGAAATGAATGTAAATGCGACACTTCTTTGCAAGGAAATAGCGTTTGCAGATGTCTACGTATCGTAGCAATAGAGTTCAAATGCTTCTTAAAACGCGATATCGCATCTCATTTCTATGTTTCATGGTAAGATATAATATGATTTGCGAAGTGTTATGTATTCCTCGTCTACACTTCAAATGAATGTAAATGCGACACTTCCTTGCAAGGAAATAGCGTTTGCAGATGTCTACCTATCGTAGCAATAGAGTTCTAATGCTTCTTAAAACGCGATATCGCATCTCATTTCTATGTTTCATGGTAAGATATAATATGATTTGCGAAGTGTCATGTATTCCTTGCCTACACTTCAAATGAATGTAAATGCGACAGTTCCTTGGTAGGAAATAGCGTTTGCAGATGTCTAGCTATCGTAGCAATAGATTTGTAATGCTTCTTAAAACGCGATATCGCATCTCATTTCTATGTTTCATGGTAAGATATAATATGATTTGCGAAGTGTCATGTATTCCTCGTCTACACTTCAAATGAATGTGAATGCGACACTTCCTTGCAAGGAAATAGCGTTTGCGAATGTCTACCTATCGTAGCAATAGTGTTCTAATGCTTCTTAAAACGCGGTATCACATCTCATTTCTATGTTTCATGGTAAGATATATTATGATTTGCGAAGTGTTATGTATTCCTCGTCTACACTTCAAATGAATGTAAATGCGACACTTACTTGCAAGGAAATAGCGTTTGCAGATGTCTACGTATCGTAGCAATAGAGATCAAATGCTTCTTAAAACGCGATATCGCATCTCATTTCTATGTTTCATGGTAAGATATAATATGATTTGCGAAGTGTTATGTATTTCTCGTCTACACTTCAAATGAATGTAAATGCGACACTACCTTGCTAGGAAATAGCGTCTGCAGATGTCCAGGTATCGCAGCAATAGAGTTCTAATGCTTCTTAAAACGCGATATCGCATCTCATTTCTATGTTTCATGTAAGATATAATATGATTTGCGAAGTGTCATGTATTCCTCGTCCACACTTCAAATGAATGTAAATGCGACACTTCGTTGCAAGGAATAGCGTTTGCGAATATCCATCTATCGTAGCAATAGTGTTCTAATGCTTCTTAAAACGCGATATCGCATCTCATTTCTATGTTTAATGGTAAGATATAATATGATTTGCGATGTGTTATGCATTCCTCGTCTACGATTCAAATGAATGTAAATGCGACACTTCCTTGCAAGGAAATAGAGTTTGCGAATGTCTACCTATCGTAGCAATAGTGTTCTAATGCTTCTTAAAACGCGATATCGCATCTCATTTCTATGTTTCATGGTAAGATATATTATGATTTGCGAAGTGTTATGTATTCCTCGTCTACACTTCAAATGAATGTAAATGCGACACTTACTTGCAAGGAAATAGCGTTTGCAGATGTCTACGTATCGTAGCAATAGAGTTCTTATGATTCTTAAAACGCGATATCGCTTCTCATTTCTATGTTTCATGGTAAGATATAATATGATTAGCGAAGTGTTATGTATTCCTCGTCTACACTTCAAATGAATGTGAATGCGACACTTCCTTGCAAGGAAATAGCGTTTGCAAATGTCTACCTATCATAGCAATAGTGTTCTAATGCTTCTTAAAACGCGATATCGCATCTCATCTCTATGTTTCATGGTAAGATATAATATGATTTGCGAAGTGTTATGTATTCCTCGTCTACACATCAAATGAATGTAAATGCGACACTTCCTTGTAAGGAAATAGCGTTTGCAGATGTCTACCTATCGTAGCAATAGAGTTCTAATGCTTCTTAAAACGCGATATCGCATCTCATTTCTATGTTTCATGGAAAGATAAAATATGATTTGCGAAGTGTCATGTATTCCTCGTCTACACTTCAAATGAATGTAAATGCGACACTTCCTTGCAGGGAAATAGCGTTTGCAAACGTCTACCTACCGTAGCAATAGAGTTCTTATGATTCTTAAAACGCGATATCGCATCTCATTTCTATGTTTCATGGTAAGGTATAATATGATTTGCGAAGTGTTATGTATTCCTCGTCTACACTTCAAATGAAAGTATATGCGACACTTCCTTGCTAGGAAATAGCGTCTGCAGATGTCTAGGTATCGTAGCAATAGAGTTCTAATGCTTCATAAAACGCGATATCGCATCACATTTCTATGTTTCATGGTAAGATATAATATTCA